>NC_081561.1:3679031-3876762 GCF_022355385.1 Mustela nigripes
ATCATACAATTTCACTTATATGTGGAATCTAAATATAACACAGGTGAATGAACAAACAGAAACAGACTCAGAAATGCAGAGAACAAACTGGTGGCTGCTAAAAGGGACGGGGGTGGGGGGATGGGTGGAATAAGTGAAGGGGCTTAAGAGGTACAAACCTTCCAGGTAGAAAATAAATAAGTCATGTGAATGGAAAGTATGGCATAAGGAACACAGCCAAAAATGTTGTAATATGTATGTAATATGTAATATGTAATATGTATGATGACAGATGGTAACTGTACTCACGGTGATGGGCACTGAGTAGTATAGACTTGCTGAATCACTGCTGTACTCCTGAAACTGACCTAACACCATATGTCAACCTCTACTTCAATTAAAACAAAAGCTGCCTTTGGAAACTAATGATTAAGAAAAACGCTCATGATATCATGGCATGAGAAAACCTCAGAATAAAAACAAAAACACAAAACACAAAAACCAGTGAATAGAAGAGATATTCATGTATATGGGGAGATTATCAGAAAAAAAACTATTTAAAGTGATCGTTGCTGGAGGGTGGAATTAAAACTGAATTTTATTTATTTATTTATTTAGACAGGTGTTTTCTTTCTTTTTTTAAATTAATTAATTAATTTGACACAGAGAAAGAGAGTGAAGAAGTGGAAGTAGACAGAGAGGGAGAGAAAGCACTCAAGCAGACTCCCCGCTGGGCACAGAGCCCCAACCAGGGCTCCATCCCAGGATCCGGAAATCATGAACGTAGCCGAAAGCAAGAGTCAGCCGTTACCCAGGTGAGCTACCCAGGTGCCCCAAGACTGAGTTTTATTTTTGAGTTTGTATTTTTCTTGACTTCTTCAAACTTTCTACAATTAATCTACAAACCGTATAACGAGAGAAAAATATAGGTAAATATATATATGTCCATGGCGGCAGGTGGAATGAGTGGACATTAGGGTTAAGACAAAAGTCATTAAAAATGACAAATAACCCTTTTCAAGGATATTCATTTTAATACAATCTAAAAACTTAAGCCTTGAAAGAAACCACATCTTCAGAGCCTAAAGTTTACTTATGTTAATGTGTATTGACTAAAGCCAAAAAAAAAAAAAACAAAAGTTTCTTAGAAATGGGAAAAAGAAAATTTTCCCCAAGTCTCATCTCTTGTAGTGGAGATCCCCCTCTGAGCCCGCTCTGTTAGAAACCACAGGCTTTCACAGATCCCACTGCAAGTCCTCTGTGCTAAACCTGAGGATAGTCAATTGAGATAAAAGGAAACACTCCTGCTCAGCACTACAAAGGGGATAATGCCACTTAAAATTTCAGAAGCTTAAACAAACCTCCTGAGTTGCAGGAATTTAGAGAAATATAAGGTCAGCATTGTTCTGCCACCTCCACCCCCACACCCCGCCCCTACCACCAAAACATGAACCTCCATTTTCTCTACCAGAGATTGGCGGTCTCTACATTTCCGAACTGGAAACAACAGAAATGTACAAGAACACACATGTCCACCTGCAAGACTAGTCCCAGATGGACAAGAGAAACACGCTACGTGAGCCAGACTCATAAAGCACATTAGCTATGTTTAGACAGCCTATGCTACCTTGTGTGTTTAAGTATTTTTTTAAAATCTAGCAGTACATAGATTTATTTTTCCCTAAAAGACTCCATCAAAATTCAAGATATGCTGCATGTTTTGAAAACCCCAAATTGCTCTCTGCTTTTTGCATCTAAGCTCATCCTCTAATTTTAGGAGATTCACTGTCAACAGTAGCCAAAACAACTGCCAATTAAAGTTGGCATCGTTGCAAGCTTCCTTAAATGACATAATGAATGCCCTTGCCAGGTACTCTGGAAGATTTTTTTTTTCAGTTTTGTTTCTCTGTTTTTCATTAATTGCTACTCAAATTGCTCTTCAATTTTCTTTTTGTTTCTGAACTTAGTGCCAAGAAAACCGAACATGGCCTGTTGAAGGAAACCGTGGTACCAGAAGTCTGTTGCAAGCCTGTTCATGCTAAGTGTAGGACGCGCTTAGCCTAGAAATCCCGCATTCCCTGTCATTTGCAGGAAACCCATCCCAAACCACAGCACTGAAGCTGGTTACACTTCTTAAACTTCGCAATGCCCCGTTTCTGATGGATATAGGAATTTTAGATTCATTCTAACCCTCACGCGGTGATCTTGGTCTTGTTTCTTTGGGTATTTTAGCAATGACAACTGTGACTGCGGGCTGTCCTTCTGCTGTCACCTTCCCTGGAAGAGAGCAGGAAGCTACAATGCTTCAGCTGTTGATAACTGGGGGCTTCCCCGGTTCCTCCTGAATTTCACCATTTTTAAAGGGCTAGAAATAGAAAATTTCTGCCGAAGAGGATTTTAAAAGGAGATGGGAAAATAACCACCTAACAGGCCCATAGTAGTTGAGGTAGGATCATCTATGGGAGATGCTGAATTTCTCCTGGATTTTTTCTTGAAGGAAATACAGATACATGTTATTCTAAGAGGAGGTTTACATTATTGAATGTTCCTATTCATTTGGTATAATGCCCTCTATGGCATTTGGGGAAAAGAATATATACCCAACAAGGCAGCAGAAATTATAAATAAGTAATGCCCTTCTATCAACCAAAACCTTGGAGAGTCTTTCCAAATTCTGCAATGCATATTTTACTAATGGCCCTCACCAACTACCTCTAAAAGGAGAAATTAAGAGTAAGCCCTATAAATTAAAAAGGCCTGTTGCAAAACCAGCAGGCAAGAAAGAAAACTCCCCACAGTTCTAAGCATTAATTAGGAGGAACTATTAATGTCCTTCGAACGCACTAACATATACTAAGGAACAGGAAGAATTTTAACTTGAAAAATTAAAAAGTTGCTTCGTATGTGACTAGAGAATATCTTTTAGTAGGATATAATGTATGAGCAAAACTTGGACTATAACATTAACATTTAAAATAGCTCCACTAATTCTGGAAGGAGCCAAGCATGGAAAACTTTTGACGGTAGGGTCAGGGGACCTTTGGAATGAGAAGAATTTGAAGACCCAGGTGATCCATCACTGAAGAATTCAGAAGCTAAAGGAAAATCATCTTTCACTTGCTGCACACAAATGCCTCAATCCCTTCCCATCGGTTGGCAGGCTCTGATCGGACTTAACACAGGCCTGTTAATTCCCTTTTTGACCCGAGTTGCCCCTCACCTCCTATTCACATGCCTGCCCCACCCCGCTTGCCCTCCCTTGCCGTGGTCCAGCCACGTCAGAGCACCCGCCAGCTCCCCAAAAGCCTCATGCTGTTTACCTGCATCGCTCTTCTGCACCTGCCCCACAATACCCACAGAGACCCCAAGTTTTCTGGATCAATGCCTACTCAAAGGGTCAGACTCTTTTCAACCCAAATTATTTAACATGGTGTATCCATCCCCTGTGGGCCCTAGTATGCTGACTTCCTATACTGCTTGCTGCTTCTTCTGTCAATGAACATATATTACCTTTGTAAACACACAAGTGAAGAGGGAAAGGGGTATGAAATCACAAAGATTCAAATGAACACTTTTCCATATCTCTATTGAGTTTACTCAACTGAGGGGAGTCTCTTCTTCCTACACTGGATCGGGTCTCCATCCTCTGTACTCCTATGGCACCGTCTCTCAGGATAAACACCCAGACTACATATCACGATGTATTATAATTGACTATTGTTTACAACTTTTTCTTCACTGGCTCAGGGGTCAGCAAACTACAGTCTGTTGGCCCAGTATGGCCCTTCCACCTGTTCTATAAATAAAGTTTTATTGGAACACAGCCACAGTCATTCAGGTACGGTCTTTGGCGGCTTAGGCACCACCACTGCTTATGTAGAGTTGAGTAGTTACAACAGAGACCTTATGGCCTGCAAAGCTGAAAATACTTATTTGGCCCTTCACAGTTAAAGGTCGTAACCCTGGAACTACACTGTGAGTCCCTGGAAGAAAGACATCGTGTCTTATCTCTATGATCCTAGTCTCCAGGCTAATGTCTGGAAGGGAGAAGGTACAAAGGTACATCCTCAGGCAGGAACTCCCACTCCCAGATGTCAAAATGTTCTTTGGGTTTGCTTGTGTTCCTGGTGCCATGTACCTCCTAACCCTTTTTTCCTTTGGGATCATTTCTTCAAATATAATTTAATTTAAATAATTAATACATAATTATTACATAAAATTTACACAGGCAATATAGTTTTAAATGTTTCCACTTACCTTTCCACTATTAGCAATTTTCCTTCAGGGAAAGATCATTCTAGTTTTATTATAAAAACCAATAGAATAGTGGGTATATGAGAAATTTGTTTAAAACAATGAATAATGAATTAATGAATTCTCTTAATAATAGAGCAAATCTATTATATAAATCCAGTACTTTTTTTTTTTTTTTAAGATTTTATTTATTTGTCAGAGAGAGAGCATAGAAGAGCGCAAACGGGAATGGCAGGCAGAGGGAGAAGTGTGCTCCTGGCTAAGCAAGGAGCCCAATGCAGGACTCAATCCCAGGACCCTGGGATCATGACCCGAATCAAAGGCAGCCACTTAACAGACTGAGCCACCCCGGAGCCCGCACCATTCTAAGAAGAAAGGAACTAACATTTGTTAATTACCTACCATTGTCTAGCACTCTGCTAACTGCTCTCATTCAGGCATCAAAACGATCCTACAACATGGGTATTATTATCAGTGTGCCCATTTTACAGACGAAGAAACCAAGGCCAAGAGAGGTAAAGCAACTAGTGGGAAGTCAAATGGCTCTTCAATAGGAGATTCTAAATCCCTGTCTGGTGAAAACTCCTATTCTTTCCCTCTCCATAAACTCAAAGAAACATCTCTGGTTCATGCAAATAAAAACAGTTCCGTGGTTTATATTGCATTGCCACGGGTTATATGCCATTTGTCTTGCTGAGGCTACGACACTTCCCGTACATGGAAGAACAGTACGGCGGTGCAAGTAGGACAGGCTTTGGTGTTATTTCGTCATTACGGTGACTTAACAAAAATAACCTGTAAAGAGCCCATGAATAGCAGGTGCTTCATAAACGGTGGTGGTTAGAAATAAGAATATCCCAGTGTCTTTATTTTTCATAGAAAATGTTAGCATCAAAATGCTGGGAAAAGCCAAGGTCAACATTCTAATGGAGACCAAATCTTGGGCTTCCTGTCCAACAATCATCTTTATAACACACGAATCAGAATAGTTGAGAAGCTAACCCAGCCCTTCTCCTGCTCCGACACTGCTCTCACCATCTTGAAAGGACATGAATATTTGGTGCAAACGTCTCTTCAAAAAGGATGTTTATGCTTCCTCTGACTCAGACTGGAAGGCAGAACAACTGTGAATGGAAGGATCACCTTTTCCGTGAAGACAGTCAACACCCCCTCCCCAACAGAGGGCACAGAGCCCTCGTCCTGTACCTGGCCTGCACCCTCTCCCCACTTACTGAGCCCAACAAATGGTCGAAGGAGAGCAGAGCACAACTAACATTTAAAATTTTTACTGATCTGACCTTTGTCTTCATTGCACTTGGGCTAAGCTGTAGTTTACCATTATCCCTCAGGAAGAGCATCAGAGGATAAATAGGAGCCTGGAGGTTGAAACTTATAACCTAACATGGGGGCTGAGCCCAGGCCCCGAATGGGACTGTTGGGAGCTGGCTAATGGTTGAGAGAAGATTCCAAGTCAGAGGGACCTGACTTTCTCATTTTGCCTTCTGATACTCGTGGGACCCTGTCCCCTCTTGGGGCCCGAGTTGCAACGTGAGATATGGGGGTCATAAAACCTATGAGGTCGCTTTCCTAGGAGTCCAAATCCTATAAAGACTGTGTCTAGTGTAGTAACAGGCACAGGGTGATTAGCACTCATTAATTCTGTCTGTCATTTCAGCAGCTCCACGGGGCTGCTGTCTGTTGGTAAGTAATATCTGAATGTGAGAGGAATAAAGCTACTTTCAAAAAGGCTTTTGATGTTTACAGTCTGCCTGACAGACTAAGGATCCAAAAGAAGGTATTTTTACCAGTTGTGCATCCTGTCTGCCTAGCCAGCACCAGCATGGATAGTGGGAGAGGCCAGGAGAGAAGCTGCCCCTGGTAGTGGGGGTGGAGGGGACGGTTATATTCCCAGCTGGGGAGGAACCACCCAGAGACCAGGCACAGGTTGGCACAGGGGTTCTGCATGCTCACCAAGTCCTCTGCCAGACCTCAGGATGCAACGCCCTTCACTTTGACCTCTTCTGCAGCCTACAGGAACAGCAACACAGCACCGGGTCCCAGACTCCACTGTCATCTATTAGATAAACTATTTCTCTGACCAAAAGGAGAAAAAGCAACAGACGACACCATTCTACCCAAAATGGTGTTTACATTTTTTTTCCCCTTGAACTATTAATCTCCTAAAAACACTGGGTTGAACTGGCAATGTGACAGCAAAATGTGACTATGCAGTTTGTCTCCTCAGCTGCCCGGAGCTGGGCGGGGAGCACCGATGTGCAGAGACACCCCAGGGGGGTGCGGCGAGAAGTGGGGGGGGGGCGGTGTCCTACCTCAGGTGGGACAGAGAGGAGAGGGCCCCTCGCCTTCCACTGTGGGTGCCTCTGACATCCTGGGCATGAGTTCACTGGCAGTCAGTTCTCCAAGCCCCTGCCTCAAACAAATCTCCAAAGCATCCTTAAGTCTAGCTAGAATCATCTCCCAGAGGGTACCGTTTGCGGGAATCAATTCTGAGGACAGATCGCAGGAGCCCATAGAGATGTGGGAGAGAGAAATGGAGAACACGTGAGCCAGTCTGAACCTCAGCAAGAGGAGAAAGGGGAACAGGGACACTTTCAAGCCAAAGTAGCTGCGAAGTGACTAAGCCGTGGTCCCAGGTGGTCTCCCAATAGCGCTCTACTGTGGCTTTCCTAGATGTCCTCAGCCCTCTTCAGACTGCGGCACAGCCAGAGTGACGCAAGATTGAAGGCTGGTGATGGGTCGGGGATGGAGAGCTCCAGAGCATAGGCCGTTCATAGACCAGAATGACAGCACCTAGGAACTTGTCACTAGAAGCCCTTCTGGCGAACACAGTAAGCAGCTGTACTGCTCCCAGTGACCCTCCAAAGATGGGGGTCTTCCTGCTGTAGCACTAACTGCACTCAGTGTTTGGCATTTCGGGAGGCTGGCCTGGCTCAGCTGAGGGGGGCACCTCAATTCCTTGCCAGCACCAAGGCATGCTCTGAAAAGGTACAATTCAGACAACTCACATTAATATTCTCCACAAACTGCTGATTCGACAGGACGGCCTTTACAAAGCTTGTCACGGGACAACCAAGTCCACTCATTAGGTATTCTCCGTGCTTCCTCCCTCTCTAAGGCGAACAGGAAGCAAAAGATGAGATAATGCGAAAGGCCCGTAAATGAAACCCTGCCTGGGCCGAGCTCCTGTGTACAGCTGCACCTTTAAAAGCATTCACCTCTGAGTCAGCAGCGGAAGCATCTTCTCGAGGCAGCACGACCATCAGGGCACCAATAAGTGTGCATCTCAGAAAGGGAATCGATGGTCACAGAATGCATGGTGACATCCAGTTAAACAAAGGGAAGACGGGGTCTCATTTGCAGGATTTCTCAGAGCCTTGACTCCGTTAACATGCATCATGAATTCTGAAGACGGGGGATCTGCATGTGGTCCTTCCCAAACTTATTTGACCTTGGAAACCTCCCTCCCCTTTAGAGGATGTATTTTTGGACCACAGAATAGGAGAGGTGTTGTCATGCATACTTTGTGTGCTCTTCCCCACCTACTGCCTGATCACAATGCAAATTCCAACACATGACAATTCTGGGATTTTTAAGGCCAGAGTTGAACAGCCCTGTCAGCCGTGGCAATCAGCATGAGGCGAGGTGGGGTGCTGGCCAAGTGAAGCCAAGGACACGGAAAGCCTGAGCATCAAGGAGGGCACGTGATGGAATGAGCGCTAGGTACTGTACAGAACAGAGGAATCACAGAGCTCCACCTCTAAAACTAATCATGCACTACATGTTAATCAACTGAATTTAAATTAAAAATTAGAAGAAAAAAAGAAAGCAGGCATAGGGATTTTTTTCTACTTTCAATCAGAGAAAATAAAAATGATAACAATTTTCCCCTGTCTTTGCAAGAGATTATAAAAGCTAATTGGGGCACTTGGATGGCTCAGTGGGTTAAGCCGCTGCCTTTGGCTCAGGTCATGATCTCAGGGTCCTGGGATCGAGCCCCACATTGGGCTCTCTGCTCGGCAGGGAGCCTGCTTCCCACTCCCCTCTCTGCCTGCGTCTCTGCATACTTGTGATCTCTCTCTCTGTCAAATAAATAAAATCTTAAAAAAAAAAAAAAGCGCTAATTGGTAACAGATAGACAAACATTAAGTACTCCCAGGAAGTGATAGGCCAAAGGTCAACTGCAACAAGAGAAAAATCAACTGTGTAGGACTCAGCCCCCTTGAAAAGTCAGGTAACTGCCCTGCTTGTTGCCATTCCTCCTGCAGGAGGCCAGCCCGTCATTGGCCCACGTCCAGTGACAACGTACTCTATAAGAAACTGCAGACTCTCTCATTCTTTAAAAAGTAGTCTACTGTCCCCAGAGAAGCAGAGTTTGAGTTGGGCAAGATGAAAAGGTTCTGGAGAAGTGTGTGGTGGGGACAGAGGCACAATAATGTGAACAATGTGACCAAATGATGTACTTAAAAATGGTTAAAATGGTAAATTCTATTTTATGTATATTTTATTGCAATTTTTAAAAAGTGTTGTGGTGGTTTTTTTAGTGTATCTTCAAGTCTTAGCTTGAACCGTTCAATTCTATTCCAGGTCTATCAGTGACAAACCCACGACGTGGAACGGGGGAATGGGCTCCTCAGGGGTCCATGTCATTTAAACACAGGTGGCATGATCGCCTGGAAGAGAAGCCCAAACTAAGACATTAGCAGAAAGGACTGGTGCATCCCCTTCTGGTGTATTCTCAGTCCTGTGGATGATAATCTCAAGAAAATGTGCAAGGTGCAGACCCCTGTTCGTGGCATCCTCTAACCACCAGAGTGACCATACCTCGCAGTGAGATAGCCTTCGTCCTCAAACTTGCCCATGAGTGGAAGGGTGGAACAGAAAATTCCTCTCCAAAAAAGGAAGAGTGACCGAACTTCCTATGTCATAAAGTCACCTATGTCCCTCAAACTTTGCCTTCAACCTCATATGAAAAAGGCCAGGAATAAAAATGACAACTCTGAGAAATGAACGGCCATGATGGCAGACATCCTACAGGTCCTGGGACAGAGCATCAGACAGTCAAAGTTCCCATTTTTCATCTCAACTTCCTTCCGTGAACTGTGCCAGCCCGGGTCAGGCGTGGGGCTCTGGGAGAGCGAGACAGCTGTACTGGGAGACAGCAGAAGTGTGGGGCAAGAGGGACAGCCACGCCTGGGCCAGACACAGAGGTGGAGATGAAGGGGTGGCAAGCAAGGGGGCAGGTCCCGCAGGGGCCTTTCGTGCTGTGTTACAGATTTTAAATGCAATTAGAATGTTCACCAAAAGCAAACCTTCTTTTAGTTTTTGCTTGATGCTCCTGTTGTTAGAAATACCTGATTGAGGATCTCAGCCTTTGGGAGGAAGACCACTAAATCCCTGCCTTTTGGCCCTTCAGGGTGTGTGTGGGGGGGGGGGGGGGGGGGGTAGTAAAGCCTTTCAAAACAGCCTACCTGTGGTGGGTGTGTGGGTTGTAGGCTGTTGATCAGTCACTGATGAACGGCTTTAAAGACCTGGATGAACCCAAAAAGGAGAAGGATTGACCCCATCGGTCATTTATACCACGGTGTGAACTGCTTTCATGTCTCAGCTGAGACAGCTGCACAGGATGTTTTAGGGAGTAGGAACAGAGAGGGAAATTCTGAGAACCAGAGCATATAAGGGGACCTAGGAAATGGACCTCAATGAGGAGCAGTTCACTAGCCTGGAGACGAGGTGGAGCTAAAGCAAGAGGGTTTCTCAAAGCGAGAGCTTGGGGTATCGGCTGGCTGGCCACATGCCACAAAGGCGGCCATTTGCCAGGGCTGGTCTCAGTGATGTCTGGTGACCTTCCACACTTCCAGTTTCAAAGGTCAGGTAATGGCTGGGACAGTGCCATCAGCCATCCCATTGACACATGAGCAGAGCTGACTGCATGACGGCCTTCCCAGCTCTGGTGGGAGCTCCTGGCAGAAGAGGACACAAGACACACACTCTGCTGAGAGAGCTCAGGCATCGGTCATTTCATTTGATGCCCACAAAGTGTCATCCCTACCTTGGCAGTTAGGTTCCCAGAGGCTAAGGAACCCCCAATGTTTCACAGAGGTGAAGAGATAGCACGGGAATTCAGACCCAGGTCTTCCACACTGAGCCCCATGCTAACTACCCCTGACCCTGCTTCTCTGTGCAGCACCCCAAGCAGGATGCCCTGGGCTCTGCTATACGTACCCTGAACTCCTCCCAACCACTCAGTGCTAGGAGGGGGGAGCTGGCTGGAAGCCCATGAAAAAGCCCATATTTAAAATCATGAAATGATTTAATGATTAAAATCATTCAAAAATGAAAGACACTTTAAAAAAATGTCTTTTTTTCTACTCATGGGACTGCTTTTGCAAAACTTAAAGGGACCAAGCTTCTTTGCTCCTGTGCAGAAATGCTGTTCAAAGCACTAAATACCCAAATGGAAGGAGAACCTTCTGCTTGGACTCAAGTCCCTTCAACAGCCGTCATGATCAATGAGCCGGGATGCTGAACACGCGGGGGTCTCCAACCTCTAAACCGTTAGTCCCTGAAAGTTCATCACTGGTTGCTTAACCTGCCTTAAAAAAGCGCAGTTCATTGTGGGATGACACGTATGCACAAGCATAGACATGCTTCTTGACAAAATGTGTTTGCTGATTCGCAAACACAGAGAGATGTAAAAGCCCTATGAAAAACACCACATCTTCGTATGTTTAAAAATGGTCAGAAATGTCTGCCTATGTTCTATGGCCTCCATTAAGGTTTCTAGACAGGAGGTGACAGACTGGGAGGGCTGACTCTCCTTCTCTCATTCCCTTGGCCCTGTTGGGAGAAATAGCCTGCGAATTCCCTCTTTAATCCAATGAAGGAACAAATAGGATTCTGTAGGGCAGGCTCCATCAGAAAAGAATTCCGCTTGGCCGGGGGTCCCTACAAACCAGGCGTTGGCACTATTTGCCTTCAGCCATGGGCTGCGTGATAGCTGCACCGCAGGTTTTGTTCGGGGTTCGTTCCAAACATTCTTTAACCCTTGAGCTATCTGCTCTCACAAGGGATACCTGGGTCATCTTTTTTTTTTTTTTTTTCTTAATTTATTTGAGAGAGAGCATGAGTGGGGTTGGGGGTGGGGTGTAGGTAGAAGGAGAAGCAGCCTCCCCACTGAGCAGAGAGTCCGACATGGGGCTTGATCCCAGGACCCTGAGACCATGACCCGAGCAGAAGGCAGACACCTAACCAATGGAGCCACCCAGGCGCCCTACCTGGATCTTCTTTAAGACAGGAAGAAGGAGGTTCTCACCAAGGTCCTACCAGTGGGAGGGAGCTACAAAATAGGCATGAAGTCCTGGCTGCTTCAGGGACTGTGTGACAGATGGAATGAAACTACAGATGACTTTTCAACAATGCAGGGGGCAGGGGTGCCGACCCCCCACCCCTGCCACCCCATGCAGTGGAAAATCCACATCTAACTTCGGTAGGGAAACTGTATCGAGATTCCCACCCCATAGGGACAGCAGCCACCAGCCCCCCCTTTCAGGTACCCTGTCACTCTAGCTTCCACCCTTAAAAAGAAAAGACAAAGAAGGAACCTTACCCAGATTATCAACAAGTCAAGATTTCTCACTAGCTGATCTGATTCTGTCAATCAACTTTTTTTTTTTAAGATTTATTTTTTATTTATTTGACAGAGAGATCAGAAGTAGGCAGAGAGGCAGAGAGAGAGAGAGAGAGAGAGAGAGGCGGAAGCAGGCTCTCTGCCTAGCAGAAAACCCGATGCGGGGCTTGATCCCAGGACCCTGAGATCATGACCTGAGCTGAAGGCAGAGGCTTAACCCACTGAGCCACTCAGGTGCCCCTGTCAATCAACTTTTAAACATAGAGCTAAAAGGGAATAAAGACTGGAAAGGATGTACAAAATTCGGATTATAATGTTCATGGCAGTCTGTGTGTCACAGCCACAAGCAGGAAACAATCCACGGGTCCATCAACAGGTGAGGAGAGAAACAAAACATGGTGTGCATGTGCGGGGGGACACTGCATGGCCACGGAAAGGAGCGACTGCGGGTTTATGCCAGAACCCAGACCCAGACGAATCCCAAAGATGCTGCTGGGGGAAGCAGCAGACACAGAAGTGTGTGATTCCATGTCTGTGATGTTCTGCACCAGGCAAAGCTGAGCTCTGGGGCTGGGAATGAAAACAGCAGCTGCCTGTGGGGGCGAGCTCATTGGAGGGGCATGAGGGGATCAAATGGGGGTGAAGACAATGTTCTAGATCTTCGTTTAGATGGTGGCTACTGGGTGGAACAGGGGTTGAAGCCCACTAAACTATACACTTAAAATCGGTGCCTTTTACCCATATGTTAATGATACCTCCATTTGCAAAAATCTGGGAAATGGTTTTAAATGGGTCTCCAAAGACAAGACAGAAATACCCAACTGGTTGGGGCTTCCCGGCTCCTTCCACTGACGGTTCTCGGGACACGGGCAGCAAAGGGGAGGGAGCCGTGCGGGGCGCCCACCATTCGCTGAGGGTGAATCTCAGCCCGATTCACCCCAAGGCGGGGAGGCATCTGCGCGGACTTTCCCTTCTGCCCAAGCAGATCTCGAGGCCAAGCACGTGGAACACAGCGAACGACTCTCACAGTTGCTATTTCAAGGCCTGAGCTTCCGGACAAATGTGGTTATGGGCTGCCCCTCAGTTCAAAACAAGGGCATTATTGTAACTGTATCAAAGGCAAACAAAACAGGAGCCCTACCCTGGGTTTAGGAAGTCCTCCCTAGAAACATGGGGCTAGCAGCACCCTGGGAAGGCCGGGCTTATGCAGCGCTGCCCCAGCAGGACCTGGAATGCAGACCCTCAGGGGCCCAAATCCAGCCCCTGCCACTTTGCTCCGCTGGGTCTATGTAGCCATGTTCTTTAAGCATCTCTGAATGCCAAATTCCCTCGGTGGTGACACGTGGGGGACACTGCACCCAGTAATCCTGCCGCAGCCTCCTGGTCCTCCTCCTTCCCCTCCGGCCACCCCCATGACATGCCCCACAGGCCCTCCCACCCTGTCCGCGGCCCCCTCCTCTCTGCACCTGCCCCCTTCGGTCACCCCCTGGATTCCAACAGTAGATAACACAGATGGAAAGCCCTATTCTTGCACAACTCAGGTGAAAGACAGAATCAGTGTGTTCCCGTGATTCGAGCCTTCTTCCTCTTCCCCGAAAGGACTCTGTTGTGGGCTGAACTGTGTTCCCCTAACACGTGCTGTTGAAATCCTCCCCCTGCTACCAAAGAACCTGACCTCATGGGCAGACAGGGTCTTCGCAGACGTAGTCAAGTTCAAATGACATCGTTAAAGTGGGCCCCAACCCAGTGTGAATGGGGTCCCTAGGAAAAGGGTCAGTTCAGACACAGAGACACTGACGTTGGGAGATGATGCGAAGGCCACATGAAGGTGAAGACTGGGGAAAGGCGTTTATGAACCAAGGAACACTGAAGATTGTGGCAAACACCAGAAGCCAGGAGAGGCCTGGAACAGACTGTCCCCACAGCCCGTGGAAGAAACCCATCCCAGCTACACCTTGATTTCAGATCCCCCTGGATGCTTCGTGCCCTCCCACCCGCCCTCGTCCGATACACCAGCGTGATCCCTTCCTTACCTACACACCTGGGTGGGGCCCCACAATCAGCAGCACCGTCCCCTCCTCTGCCCCAGCGCAGCCAGCTTTGTCCTCTGAAAGCATGGCGCGGGGCGGATGGAGGGCGCGGATGGATGCTGGAGCTGGGGAGATGCACTGTAGAGGAGTGACGCACTGTAGGGTGCTGACTTCTCCGATTATAATAGTGTGTCCCTGGCCAAGTTTCTTCGCCTCTTCACCTCCGTTTCCTCACCTGACGGAGACATTGCGAACAGAGCCGCCTCACTGGCTTATCCCAAGGGTGAAACACGCCACCTGCTCAAGGGAGCCTGTACACAGCAGGTATACAAAGGGTACCTGGAGAAGGTCGTGCTGCCGTGACCTTGCTCAAAATTCGTCAATACCCTCCATCACCTGCTAAAGTCCAGACTCCTCGGCAGAGAGCAATGGGCTGTGCTGGTCATTCCCAATGCCTCTTCTCACCAGAACGCAGCTGTGCAGGGTCTCTCCTCCCATGTGACTCAGGGTCAAGTGGCCCATCCCTAGCGCGCACGTGGCATCACCCAGTGAGGGCTGTTGGTCCAGGGGCTGGTGTGTGGGGAGGCAGGGTCCACAGGAGAGGAGGACTCATGTACCATGCTCAAGGAGAAGGTGGCCGTTCCCTCTCCTTTGAGTCACAAGGGGACAGGGGGTAGCAAATAACCAGGTGTCATAGGAAGCCACCTTGCCACGACAATGGACCGGCATCTATGATGGGCTGAGTTGTACCCCCTCAAAATACATCGGCTGAAGTCCTATCCCCTGGTTCTTCAGAACATGATGCATTTGGAGAAAGAGTTTGTACAGAAATTTAAGTTAAAATGAATTCACTGACCAGCATCCTTGTAAGAGGAGATGAGGACACAGACACATGCAGGGGACAGACCACATGAAGACACAGGGAGAAGGCCATCTGCAAGCCAAGGAGAAAGGCCTCAGAAGGAACCAACCTGCCAACCCCTTGATCTTGGACTGACAGCCTCCAGAACCGAGAAGAATAAATTCTGTCAATCAAGCCCCCCAGTCTGTGATATAGACTAATAATACATAGCATTAGAAGGAACCAGTGCTAAAGAAGGCCTAGAAGCATGCAGGGGAGCCTATCCTCTCTCTAGACTTCCAGAAACAGCACAGGTATCACTGTCTATATTTTTAAGCCCATTTGATCCGAGTTTTTTTCTGCGATGTGCAGCAGAACCTTCCAAGCTTTCAAACCCTTCCCAACACTGTATGTGCTCCCCTCCTAACTGAAAACAAGTGCTTCCCTCCTGCCTCCTTCCACGGTACTCACATTCTGGTTACTCCCCACACATACCCGCTCTTCCTCTAAACCACTCTTTGGCTCCCTGCTTCCCTCTGCCTGTCTCTGCCTCCAGGGACCACCCTTCTCGAAGGCACACCTCGTGGCTCCTTCTCCCCGGTAGCTCCAGCACGTGCCTGAATACAACACACTACTCTGCACTTTTCCTGTAGGCTATCTTCCCTGCATATGCTTTTAACTTCTAGGAGATCAGACCACAATAGTCACTAGACAGATTCAAGCAGATCACTAAAGAAAGACTGCTGTGTGTCACTGCTTCCCCAGACTAAAGGAGAAAATGCCTTCTGCAGATTTAGAAACCTATTTTCAGTATGATAAACTATGAGTCTTTAAATTCTCTGGTAACCTTCTGCCTATCCAAGGTCATTCCAGTTTCCCCCAAAACTGCTTTTGGAGATGAGATTCATAATCAAGGTCACAGTTTTCCTTTTCACCATTCCTCCCGGTAGTCACTTACCTGAGATTCTGTCAAGAAAGAACTAGAATTATAAATGGGGAAGAATCCAATGGCAGAGGAGAAATTAATTAACGACAGAAGCCACTGCTTATACTTAAACCACAGCTCAGTTCAATTCAAACCCCATATCAGCAGATACACAAAACCATATCAGCAGATACACAAAACCAAAAATAAAACAAAAACAAAACCCCAAACACCTTCAAAGCCTAGATGATACCCATATTTAGAAAGCTGTTTCTTATGGGACTTCCCAGAAAAACTTCCCAATAAAACTTCTATGAAATAATACCTTGGAACACAGAGGATTTGATGACTCACCGCACAGCACGGCTCCAGAAACGAGGAGGCCCCCTGAAGACACATTACCTTCCTGCATTCACTACCTCCCACTGGATGGCCTCTAGCTGAAGCATCTTTATTTACTACTTGGAAGTTCCTTCTGAGAGTCAGGTCAGACCCTCTGGCCAGCCCCAGGACACAAAGCTCTCTGACCCTCTGCAGCCCTTGATAGTGCTTTATTAGCTACCAAGGATAACGAGCACAAACTCCCAAAAAGTAATACAAATGAGTGGGACGGACAGATGATGCCATGAGCATGTAAGGAAGGAAAGGTCTCGCTGGGGAAGTGCTGAGGCTGCCTGGGGCCTGGACCTGCCTGAGGGTGGTGGGGGGAGGCTGGCTTAGCTTAATGAAGGGGGCACCTCCCAGCTGCCCTGGCTAACACTGCACACGCTTACTTTCACACGTGCTAGCCCTGAGCACGGGTCCATGTCACATTAGGACTGCTGTAGGTTCACCGCCCGTGCCCAAGGGAGCGGTCAACCCCGCTCTGTTACTCAGCGAGTGTAAACAGTGCTTATGCTTGATTCTGAACTCTAGCGGTTCTTGGTGTCTGTGTCCCCCAGGGGGTTTCTCGTTTCCTGCTGCTGAAAACATGATCAAACCACCTTAATGGGAATTAATTATGGAAAAGGCTAGTCTGAATTAGAGACATTTTGAAAATAAATACCTTTTACTTCCAAATAAATGTTTCCTTTTCAAGTAATTAACCATTATTCCAAGCCAAGGTTCAAAGGACCTACTTTAATGAGTGACCTGGTCATTAGCAACATTCATTTGTACATAAATATGCTGGGACAGCATTTCATAATGTGCTTCCCTAGGTAGGCTAAACGTGTCCACGGATACTTGGTTTACACCATTTATGCGCTCAGCAAACCCTTGTTCACGGAGGGCAAAGGGGCCCTGGCTGCGCTGTGATGATTCCTGGTGTGATGAATCACCCTCCTCTAGCTCCACATAACAATGCTCCCCCTGTGGGTTACAGAGGGGCCAAGGTCTCACCCGGGCTGATCCCAGCCATCTGTTGGGTATGGTCAGAACATACAATGAACTTCTGAATCAGCTTCGACCAGGGGTTCTCAAACTTGGTGTGCTCTACTGGGTCGTACTTTGTTGCGGGTGCTGTCCAGTGCATTGTGGGATATTCAGCAGCACCCCTGGTCCCCACCCATCGGATGCCAGTAGCATCCCAATTGGCTGTGAGGACAAACAAATGTTGCCAGACACTGCCCAATGTCTCCTGGGCGGGGGGGTGGGGGGGGGCAGTGCGGGGAATTATACCTCCCGGAAATCACTGCATGAACTTTTGTAAGCAACTGATGCCTGGGTCCCAGATTCCAAAAGCTCCCAGGTGACTCTATGAGCTCCAGCCACGGCTACTGCAATCCGAGATTCACACCAGTTCGGTATGTCACCTTCATGAGAAGAGAAGGCCCCGGGACTGAAATTCCTGAAAAATGATGGCTTAAAGGCAACATATAACCCATTCCAGAGTCCACTGGGAATTCAAGTTTGCCTAGCTGCTATTTCTTAGTTTTCAATAAACGCACTGGAATTTGATTTTAGGTCTGAGTTACCTGTCCTCTTCGTTTTCTTGTCATCCTAGAATTAAGTCACCTCACCTTCCCCAGGTGAGAGTCACAGTAATGGTCCCCTTCCTATTTACCTTTGCCATTTGAGAAATGTTAATTGAGTGCCAACTAGATCTGGGAGCTGAGGATACAGATCTGGGCCAGGAAAGCCGGGGCAGAGGATTGGGGTGGTGGAATAGGGAGCCAGGAAAGGCTTTCGGAAGGTGATGGGATGATGGGGAGGGCAGGAGGATTCTGGATTGAAGGAGAACAGCTTGCAAAGGTCAAGTGTTGCTTGAGAAACTGGAGGCTGGAGCACAGGGTCCCCGCACGGCCGTGATGGGGGACCATGCAGGAGACGCATGCAGGGTGCAAACAGACTTACAGGGACCTTGAAAAACAGCCTATCAGGCCCAACTTCATCCTGAAGGTCATGGATCTGAAGCAGGGAATCAAAAACACTGGGATTTCAGGTAAGGGGGGTGGTGGATAAGACCAGGGGCCAGATGAGAGGTCCAGTCTAGCGAGTAACCAAACACACAGAGCTAGGGCTCTGAGGAGACATCGGGTTACAGATGAAGACTGCAGCTGCCCTACTCAAGGTGTGAGCTGGAACTCGGATATTATGGGCTGATCTGTGTCCCCGTACCCCAAAATCCCAACCCCCGCCCCCGCAAACTCTCAAATGTTGAGTCCTGACTCTTTGTACCTCAGAATGTGACTGTGTTTGGAGATGGGGCCTTTACAGAGGTAATTAACTTAAAAATGAGGTAATTGGGATGGGTCTTATTGGACTGGTATCCTTGTAAAAAGAGTCTAGACCACAGGCGCACACAGAGGGAAGCCCGCGTGAGCACACAGGGAGAAGACGGCATGCATAAGCCACGGAGGGAGGCCTCAGAAGGACCAGCCCTGCCAACACTTGATCTTACACTTCCAGCTCTTAGATCCGAGAGGAACCAAATGTCTGTCAGCCCCCCACCCCCACCCCGTCTGTGGTACTTGTTATGCAGCCTGAGCTGACTGAGACTCTGGGGAACCATCTGAAGGCAGCAGATGGTGGAAAGGATTCCCAAAGGAGAAGAGCAACCAGGGGAGCACAAGAAAAATCTGGAAAAGCAGCCTCCCCCCATCCCAAGGACAGAGTCAAGGACTGAGCAGTCACTGCCAACACCACACAGAGGCTGACCGTGATGGAGATCGCTGAAGCAGTCCCGGGATCTGACATCAGGCAAGCTGACACCATCTGTGGCACAGAGGCCATGAGGCCCAGTGGGTAAGGCAGGGATGCTGGGCGAAGCCAGCAGCTCCCAACAGCACGGACACACAGACAGGGCGAGGGCCACAGCCCCTGGGACATGGCCACACTTGGGATGGGGGTTTGGCAAGAGTTCTCACAGAGGCCCACACCAACACATGTGCTCCAGTGGCAGCACATGGCAGCCAGACAGAAGCCAAGATGCCTGCCATAGGGGTCCTGAGGACACAGTGCCACAAGGACCTAGCCTGGGCCTGGGGGTTCTTCTATTATGGGTCTCTACTCTCATTTCTCTTTTACAAACTTCAGGTAACTCATTGTCTACTGGGGAAAACCCCACTGATCCCCAAGGATGGACTGTGGGGGCCTGTGCAGTCGGACCCCAAGCTCTGCTGCAGGTATCCCCCTCTGCGCCCTGCACTGGTCCCTTCCCAGCCTTCGTCAGCTCTCCCACAGACGAAACCCTTTCCATCTTTCAAGACCCCAGCCTTCCTGTGGCGCCCAGCTCAAAGGCTACGGCACCCGGCTCCCCCTGCCCATGGTGGGAACTCCCAGAGCCGACTACAGACCTTGTGGGCTTTCTTGGGCATGCCTACTTCTGCACTCCACACCCTCAGCTCCCGGCTCTCGTGCTCATTTCAGCTCGTCCCCACTGGGTCTAGAATCCTCCATTACCAGCTGTCGTGGCTATACCATGAGCTCCTTCTTCAGGGCACAGACTATCTTCTGCCCACCTGTGTCACCCACCCAAGGCGGAGCAGAAGGCCTGCTTACAGAGTGGATGTTCTGACAGAAGGACCAGGGTTGGGCACCATACAGGTGGCTCCAGAAATCACCTAACAGGGGAGGGATGAAGGGGTTGTACCCAACGGTCTTCAAAAAGTAGAACAACACCTGTGTCCACAGCAGCCTTATTTCCAACAGCCAAATGGTGGAAGCAACCCAAGGGTCCCTCAGTGGATGAATGGATGAACAAAATGCGGTCTATACATAGCATGGAATATAGTTCAGCCTTAAAAAGGAAGGAAATTCTGACACATGCTACCATGTGGATGAATTCTGCTGCGTAAAATAAATCTATCTAGTCACAAAAGAACAAGTAGAATGGCTCCACTGATCTGAGGTCGCTGGAGTAGTTGGATTCAGAGACAGAAAGTGCAATGGTGGTTGCCAGGGGCAGGGGGAGGGGGGGAGGAGGGGCTGGGCATTTAGCACTGAACCGGGATAGAGTTTCAGTTTGGAAAGATGACAGAGTCCTGGAGATGGACGGTGGTGATGGGTGCCCAGCACCGGGACTGTACTTAATCCCACTCAACCGTACACTTCAATGTGGTTAAAATGGCACATTTTATGTTATGTGTATTTTACCACAATTAAAAAAAAAAACTTTTAAAAAGTAGGACAAAAACTTTGTGTTCACTGCAAATGCTCATGTATATTCATTGGAGAACAGTGGAGTTCCTCAGTATGTAACAATCAAGGGTGCCCAATTTGTAAAGCATCTTTTAAACACACAGAGAAAAAGCAGCTTTTAATCTAATCTGGGAGGAAACACTCTGTAGTGCAAATTACTATGCTGAGTGCATAACCCATCCATAATTTAATACGACCACTGGGACGCCTGTGGCTGTTGTATGCCAGCATTATATCCTTTGCCCTTCTTCTTTCAACGATACTAAGAAATAAAGTGTGACTGTGAGCTGGCAGAACTAAATTAGAGAAAGGATGACCCTCCTCTCCACTTAAAAAAAAAAAAAAAACAATGGCTGATAAACACTTAACTAGCATTCCTATGACTTAGCATTCTTTACCACACATTCCTATGACTCAGCTGTTTGGTTCACTGCTCAGATAAGTAAACCAACTGTCTCACTTCTGGGCAGTGTTTTCAAATGTAAGAAGGTTCCCTTGGTGGCTCCTTCTTGTTGTTGCATACCTTAGGCGAACTAAATATTCAAAACAAAATTGGCTCAGGCTTTGTGAAGCTGTTCCCTGGGAAAAAACAGACCCACAAAAAGTATGTTTCACTTTGACTACAAGAAATCTAGAAAAAGATACAAAACACAACCAAGGAAGAGAGAAGCAGAAAGGACACTGAAAAATCAGGAAGAAAGACTTACAAGGGCCCAGGGATCCTCTCTTGGCTTTGTAGCCGTGACAGGCTGGAGCCCACCAGAAGCACCACCGCTCAGATGTGCCCACATTTGGCTTACAGCTAGGCTGTCACCGTCTTGATCTTAATAATTTTTTTTAAAAGAGTTTATTTACTTGACAGAGAGAGAGAGAGACAGTTAAAGAGGGAATACAAACAGGGGGAGTGGGAGAGGGAGAAGGAGGCTTCTCATGGAGCAGAGAGCCTGATGCAGGGCTCGATCCCAGGACCCTGGAATCATGACTTGAGCCAAAGGCAGACGCTTAATGACTGAGTCACCCAGGCGCCCCTGATCTTAAAAATTTTTGAACGAGGGGTTCGCATTTTCATCTAGCTGGTCCTGACCAGCAGAAAGGTTTGGAAAAACAGACACCCTGTGTGGGGCCGGGGTGGGGGTAACGTGTAAAACTGTTTCAGTGACAGTCCAAGGGCTTGTTCCAAGCTCTCTCTGTGATCTGGAGCCAAGAGAGACCATGTATGCACTGTTTCTAGAGAAAAAGCCTCAGGAGGAGCATCTCTGCCAATTCCATACTAAGCTTAAACCGTCAGGTAAATTACATCCTGAGTCTTTGTGAAGAAAAAGAATACTTTGTTTAAAGTATGTAATGATTTGCATCAATATGCAATTATTCTCAGTTAATTGCCAAAAAGATTCCTCTCTGATCCCTTCCATACCACTGAAGAACAGCTACTACCACTGCATGCCACATGGTCTACAGGAGACCCCTGGCACTGGGTAACCACACCCCCTACTCTGAAACCTGCCTGGACATCAGACTCGCACCCAGGAATCTGGAATGGACAGAGGAATGTGAGCCTCCGTGCTGACTGGTGCCTGACCAGGTAAACAGAAGCATGGGCAAAGACAGTGTGTAGGGGAAACAAAGCTGACTTCTGGACAAAGGGCTGAGAGCACGTGTGGCTTCTGACAGAAGGGCAGTGGCAGCAGGGCTCCTGATTCAAACCCCTCCCCCACCCCCCAATTTCTGGTTTCAGATCCCACCCTAGGTTCCCTGAGCCATTCCTGCATCTTTCCTATACATTTCTTTTCTGTTTTGTTAATGTGATGTGAAATTTGTCTCTGATACTTGCGACCAAGAGTCATACGAGGATGATACAGAATATCACCCTATGCAAATGGAGTGGCCTCCGGCGGTGTTCTATTTCAGCAGTGATTTATTTTAGGGGAAAGCCAGCTCAACCATCAATAAACACTCTGCCCCTCTTTCCTAGAAATCGAAGCCTTGCCAGTCTCTAGGTCCCCTGTTTGGAGGAACATCTGCTCACACATAATGACCAGCACTGAGCAGCCTTGAGCAAATGAAAGGACGAGCCCCAAGTCACATCTGATCAAAGTCTGAAGGCTAGTGGGGCCAGGCTCTGCCGTCCCATGACAAGTCAGCAAGGACAGCACTCTGAGTGGGTGGGGCAGCTCTGGGGAAGAGTGCCTGGCCTTCTGTTCGGTTCACACCTGTCCCTGAGGTGAGCTCTCTGACCCCTGCCGTTGAGATCCAAAGTTACCACCAACTCCTCTAAAATTCTGCGGTTTCTCTGATCCATTGTCACCAGCACAGCCAGCCCAGACTTTTTAACACGTGTAGATGGTTCTCTATCCAATGGCTTGAACTCAAGTGTCTGAGCCAAGACACCTGCGGGGGTGTGAAGCCCATGGCAGAGTCCTTCTCTCCCATTCCTCGAGGTCGGCCAGAAAAGCCTTTTCCTCTCCAGATCCCTTGGAGCCCTGTGACCAGTGACCTGAAAACACACAAAGCGATTACATGGTCTCGTTCATCAGACCAGAGGTCCGTTTTGGTCAGACTCCTCAGGCCACCTTGGATTCCTGCGTCCTGGAGGAAGGGCATACCTGGCCCCCCATGTGATGGGTATCTGGGCGGAGGGGAGGGGCAGGTACCTAAATCACCCTCCCAGGTGTGGCCTCTCAGCTCCTCCCTGCCACAGTATTTCTCAGATGACTCATTAGACTCATTGGGCCTGTCTGCACCCCACACACAGGCGGGAGAATGGGATCTGAGATTCCCAGGTTCCTCGGTTTGCCGGGCACCCAGGGGAGGGGGAGGGCGATGGGCTCTCCCCAGCTGTTCTCATTCTCGCCTCCCCATAAAGCAAGGGATGACCCACTTTTCCTGCCGCTCCCGAAGATAAAGCTAATGGAGTTGTACCTGGGGCTGTCATGGCTGTTGGTAACATCTGAGGGTCCTAAGCAGCCATCAGGACCTGAAACTGCTCCTGCCAAATGAAAAAGTCCTTCTTCCTCTTTTCATGGTTTCAGAGGCAGGTAAACTCTGACAGCCACAGCGGAGACTGTGTGGGTGAAAGGGTCCGACACAGCTCCAGTGGGGCGTGGCCGGTGCCCCACGGAACACCACACAGCTGGTGTCAGGACAGGGAGAGCGGGCCGAGGGCTGCACAGCAGAGTGAGGACGAGCAGGGCCGAAGGAGGGATGAACGGCCCACTAGCCTTGGCCCCTCTCCCCTGGTGGGGGCCACCCCGGGGCAGAGGCAAGAATACTCTGCGGGGGGAGCGGAGCTAGATTCTAGCCCCCCGGAGCTGGTGGCTCTGGATGAGTCCGTGACCCCCCCACAACCTGCTCCAGCCCCCAGCCTCTCATCTGTAAACTGAGGACTTGCAACGAAGGGATCATATTATATGCTGGCTATGCCCGGGACAACGTTATTTATTTATTTGTTTGTTTGTTTGTTTATTTATTATTAACCTACACTAGGCATTTGGTAAAGCTGGCTTGGTTGAATCCAAGTAAACTCTAGACTGATGGTGTCCTATGTCAGGGTCTTTCAGCTTTGTGCAAATTCAATTACAATTCTCCCCTTTCGAGCGGAAGGGTGGGAGAAAATGTTGGAATACTCCAATGGGCCAGTGCTGCTTCCTAGCAATAGCTTGGAAAGAGGCCTCAGGCCCCTGAGTCGGGCCTGGACCTGCAGCTAGAATGTGATTTCCCCCAGGTCCTCCTCAGAACCTCTTCTTGGGCTGGCCCGCCTCCTTCCCACAGCTCAAACCACCTGATTTCCACAGCACCTTTGGTCAGACGACCTCTCCCCATCAAATGCTCTGCACCCTCCCCTCTGCCTCTCCACAGAGCCCTGCTCCCCATCCCAGCTCCCCTTCTCCACATGCTCTGCCTTGCCGCCCTCCTTCTCAGTTCATCCCCTTAGCTGACTTGATCCATCTCACGGCTGATGTTCTGAATGTGTCACAGCCACTCCTCCCCATGTTCCCACCTTTACTACCTCCTAGCAATTTGAAGCTCTCACATACCACAGGACCCTTGCAAATGCCGTTCTCTCTCCCCTCTCTCCCACTCAAACCCAAGATGCCCAACTCAGATGTCAGTTGCACTCAGAGACCAGTCAGTGTAGGCCAGGCTTTTTGTTCTAGCCTTTCATGTCCCTTTCTTTCCACACACTTAACTCCGGGTGTAATTAAAAGATTATTATTAATTAATAAAGTGTGCCTCCCTCCTTAGTCTCTAAGCTCT
The DNA here is from genome assembly GCF_022355385.1 of Mustela nigripes. NCBI lineage: Eukaryota > Metazoa > Chordata > Mammalia > Carnivora > Mustelidae > Mustela > Mustela nigripes. The sequence continues at coordinate 3,703,583 of NC_081561.1, forward strand.
ATAGGAACAGAACTGTCTATATGTCATTGTATCCCAAACACATAGCACAAACTTGGCCCAAAAGAGGGACTCATCTATGAAAGGAAGGAAGGAGAAAAGTTTAAAAAAAAAAAAAAAACAAAGGAAAGGAGTGGCCTGGGGTCACACTGAGTGGCATAAGGAGCATTGGACAACCAGATCTCTGCAGAAAACATAAAACCCCAAATGCGCAGTGTTTGCCAATTCCGTGGTGTAAGTGCTCCCACCCTGCGCACTTGAAGCCACCAACGAGACAACACCAAGCGGGCCACTGGATGGAGAGGCGTACGCTGGCCGGAGCCAGTAGACGCCAAGCTGGCTCCAGCTCACGGCTGGTTTGTGGCAATGCCAGGACAGACATTCAGAAAGCCCATCGTGGTTTTAAATGACATCAGCTTTTGACTCAATTCTACTTTGGACTGAAGGCCAAAATGAATGGAGACCTGCAAAAAATGCTATGGACAAAAGAGGAAGAAGAGGGGGACAAAAAAAAAAAAAGGAGGGGAGAAACGAGAGATTTTGCAGCCAGCTCAGGACAAGAGGATGCGGGAAAGATGAGCCCCACAGCATGGTTGGGGGGGGGGGGGTGGGCTCCCAAACGATGACAAGGGCTGCTTAACAACCCTTGAGCTTCTGGTCTCCCCACTGGCGCCACTGCCAAATGCAGTGTTTAGGACGCTGCTAGGGGCAAGTCAAAGCCTGCAAGAAATGCTGGGTATATCCAGGCCCTAATATTTATTTCTCTTTCTAGCAATTCATCCTACTAGCTTAATCAAAGCAAAATGGGTATCTACAACACCAAATGACAAAGGTTCCAAGATGAAAAAAAAATAGGAGAAAGTATGGGTCTTTTTCTAATATTCCGGGATTATGGAAGCCCTAAATCTAATGCAAAACCCAGAAACCCTAACAGAGAAGAGTAATTTGACTCCATAGAAACCCAAAGTTTCTGCATAACAAACACCCCATAAATAAAACAAAAAGACAAACAGGGAGCCAGGGGAAAAACATTTACAAGACATCCAGAGAGTTAATTTACTTTCTGCTTTAAGAACTTGGACAGGACTTTTTGCGTACTGCTCCCCGCAAACCCACACGCAGGCAAAGGACCTGAGGAGGGCGGCTCAAAGGAAAGGAAACAAATGGCTCCAAAACTGTCAGAGACATTTCTAACTAGAGGAATGCGAAGTACAACCACCACCCCCAAGTACACCTCACAGATCAAACTGGAGACACTTCAAAGTGGGTTAAGTCCTTGGTCAGCGAGGGTATGGGGAACAGCACCTCCAGCATGAGAGGCGGAAGTGGAAATTGGTAAGCGCTCCAGAGAGCACTTATCAACATTTATCAAAATACAAATTGTAGCCTACTTTGACCCTCCACTTTTAAGAATTTCATGCATGCCAGAATTTCATTATATATTATATAAGAGCAAAGACTGGAAACAACCTCAGTGCCCCCTGAGTAGGTGACTAATGAAATAAATTATGGCTTACTGGTGCAGTGGAATACTACGCAGACATAGTATTACAGGCGCAAAATGAGGGGCTCTCTCACTGGTGGAAACAGGCATAGAACAATGTATGTGTTATGTCATTGTTTGTGAGAGACAAATATATAAATGAAAATATAGACTATTTCTAGAAGGATACAGAAGAAACTGGTAACCATGGTTGCTTCTGCAGAGGGAAACTGGAGGCAGAGATGGCAGGCAATGTTACTTTCACTGTCTGTTTTCTGTACCATGTGCATGCATTATCTATTAGTCAATTTCTAAAAATAGAGATGCATAAAGATGTTCAATGTTGTATTGTCTACACTAGACAAAATAAATCAACCACCCCGGGATGACCTGACATTGGGTTATTTTTAAAATATTACTATTGCAATGAGATTGTAATTATTTTTAATCCTAATTAAATTGTACTGAATCACTTTAAATACTTCTAGACTTGAGCCCCAGAAAAAGAATACAAATTACTTCCCAGGATATTTAAACAACTCTCAGATGTACTTACAGGATGAAAGCCAGCAATCTTTGAGAATCATGGCAAACAGAAGAAGTATCAGAAGACTGGGGACAAACATCCCAAATTTTATGTACAGAAAATGAATGGAGCTTAGAAAGTTTAGCAGTGACATTGATTTTTGGCAGCATTCCAAGGAAGTGGTGAGCATTGGAAACCAAGGAGGAGTCACTCAGAACAATAGAGGATAATGCTGCAAATTATTAAGAGGATTATTTTAAAGTCAGCAATATTGTGTGTGTGTGTGTGTTTTAACCTTGTGTAAAATCTTTGACAGTCTGAGCTGCCAGGGGTTGCTGGTATGGGACAGGGAGACATGTCCGGCCTCAGTTCTCCCAGAGCTGACCCCTAGCGACTCAGAATTTTGTCAGATTTGTTTCGGGAAGGCATGGCTGGGAGATAAAATGCAGAGCTCTGAAGGTCACTGGGAAGTTGAACGCAGGGCTCAAGGTACACAGCACCTGGCCCACTCATGTAGGTGTTAACTGAATATCCAAGATAATGCTCAGTGTTAGAACTGGCCTTGGATTATTCAACATTAATAAAAGGAAGTAACATAATAAAAGGAAACGTTTGGAAAACTTTACAGGGTTGTACAAAAGAAAGGTGAGATCTTTATTATTATTTTGAAGGCACTGAAAATTCTGGAACAAAACCAAAGACCAAGGCACAAAATAAAAATACACAGATCCTAACAGGTGACATCTAACAACCTAAAGTATTACAAAAAAACCTAAATTGTGTGCCATGTCATGGAAGCCTAGCCTGGGAAATCCTTGACAAGGTAATCCCACAAAGATTTGGGGACGGTGGTCTCAAGATAGAAACTTGTCACGTCTACTGAAAGCCTTCAGCTGCAGGATCCGTTCATGGAAGCACGCTGTCCATCCATGCTCCCTTTTGATTAGGACACACAGGGCGAGCCAGGCTGTGTCATGTTTAAGAGGCACACATGCCAAGTGCAGCCATCAGGACGGCAAATTTTGCCATGTGTGGAATGGCTTTAGTAGCTAGAGATTTTTTTAGCTGGGAAAGAAACTTGGGTCTTGGGTATGCTCCGCTATCCGAACACATATTATATAAAGGAAAAAGAACCCTTCAGAGGAGCAATGCCATACAAATGGGCGTGAGATGACCTGAGTTCTATCCACCCTGAAACATGCTTGTCTGCAAGGAAGAGCAACTACCTGGAGAGCTGCCACGCCAGTGGGGCCCTCCCTTCCCATCCTGGAAGGGGGACCCATGTTGGGGATATTGATCAGGAGAGGAGACAGGCTTGTCAGCCTGAAGATCCCTTGTAACTACAATAACCTAGGATTCTAATGGGCTTGGCAGTTTCACATGTGTAGGTACAATTACAGCCTATACGCGATAATTGTGTACTACACATATCCCCATTAATAATGCATATTTAGCATAGGATGTATGTATAATACAATATACATTCATAATAAAATATGTATGTATAATATAATACAATAGAACACAATATATGCCTGACCGTTTTTCTGTATCCCCTCCCCACCTAACACTTAGGGATAGGTCAGGGTGCTTATTGGAGGGGCACATACAGGCTGAGGGAAATCTAATGACAGAGACATTGTGTGAGGTTATTTTCAAATGGCTAGATTGTGGTTTGGAGTGGGGAAAGAGGGTATAAAATGCAACTTGTCAGACTCCGAACTTGGATCCACTGAGGGAAGGTGACACCGTCAACTTCGGCTCTTACAAGCAGAGCAGAGAGGCACCTGACTGCTTCAACCGCGCACCCATCACAGTAGCCCGTCCGCATTTGTGTATCTGATACAGTAGCCAGTGGACCCAGGCAGCTGAAGCTGGAAGTCGGCCTTAGTATATGCCAAATGTGCTTAAAGAGCTCTTGAAGCCTTTTGTTATGGAACAGAACACTGTAGAAGGACAGTCCTTTCTTTAGAGCTTATTTGTGCGTAAAAATCAATATGTCCTTTCTAGTCTTTATCTTAGGAGAGAATGTGTCTCTAACTATTCCCCCGAGGTCTTCAGCTCCCAGTCTTGCCCTGTCAGCTACAGGTAACCACGACATAGCTCTGAAGCAGCCCCAAAGCAGAGGGCCCACAGTACTGCCATCTTTGACCCTCCTGAGTGCTAATTTAGAAAAATTGGCCAGCTCTCCACTGTGCCTTTAAAGCCTGTTTTCAAGGACTATTTTAGTCCTCTCATCCTACCATCCGGCAGCATGTGAATAGCTGTTCCTGGGTCCCCACCACTAGGATAATGATGCTCTATCCCACCTCCAAACTTTCAAGTTCCCCTCCCCTCTGACCCTGGGACACAGCGCCCTCTAAACACAGCTGCTTTCATCTCTATTATTCCTCCTCTACTTTAAAAAGGGGTTTAAAGTATTTGAAAATGTCACCAAATCCTTACTTGCAGGGAAATACAAAGGGTGTTAAAATAGTCACTCCAGTCATTGTTCTCAATTTTTCCATGCTGGTAACAAAAAACAAACAAACAAACAAACAAAAAACAAATGTTGCCCCGCCTGGATGGGAAACAGAGTCACAGCAACACATTTGGAGAGGAGAGGTGCTGTGCCGGGGCCGAGGGGTGTCAAGGTGAACCAAGCCTGAAGGATCTTCCCCATCAACAGCTAATGCCTTCAGTTCCCACAGGACAGATCATTTCTTGCCAGGTTGGTACAAGATTAAAACAATGATTATGATGATGTAAGAGTTTCATCTTACACATCCCTGAGCTACAACTGTTTACTAACACTCATTTGGGGGAGAAAGCACATGCACTGTCACATTTCAGTCTCACCTTTAAACAAAGCATTTAAAACTGAGCCCATGTGAAGTGTGTAAGCCTGATGACTCATAGACCTGTACCCCAGGGGGCTAAAACATCATATGTTAATAAAAAATTTAAAAATTTAAAAAAAAAAAAAAAACTGCACCCAGAACTGCCCAGAAGGGGGTGGTGGTGGTGGGAGGTCTACACTTACTTTGAAATGCAAATTAGTAATTTAAAATACAGAAGAGACAAAAAACACAAATTGCTTAACAAATGCCTCTTATATGAAAAAATCAGAAAATATAGACATCTTAGGGATTAATTTTTCTGACATTGCCTAGTCTCCATTTTTTTACCAGCCACCCATCTCCTCTCAAAAAACACGGCTGCTCCATTTCACACAATGCAATGCATCTGTGAGAGGGGCTCCTCGGGACTCTGAGCAAGGCGGTTGCTCAGCGAAAGCTTCCCAGGGTCTCACTGCTTCAGACAAAAGCAGCTGCTGTGTGAGAGCAGTGGTGGTCCGGGAATACAAAACAAATTCTTAGTTCCCGTCCTATACTCTAGAGATATTACTGAAGTCCCAAGAAAACACCCAAGTGGCAAAATCCAAAGTCAAAAATACCAGTCTTTGGAGAGGAATGAGCACAATGAGGAGGGAAAGGGAAATGTGCAAAAGCTCTTTGCTTCTGTGGCTCTAACTTGGGTTCCATAGTTAGCTTTAGTCTGTTTCCAAACCCAGCACGGGATGACTGAGATCTGCCAGAAAGAAGAACATGTGGGGCTATGCCATTAGTCTCATGGGTAGATATTTCTTTGTGGGGGACCAATAGCCCGGCAGAAGATTAGAAACGAGGTCCTGGCTCCAGCCATCAGACCCTGAATGAGGCGAGTCTTCCAGAGCTGGCTGGCTGCCAGGTCAGCAGCCTTACATTTCTCAAGGGCCACCCCTGCCTGAATGAGGGTGACAGCTGGACGAGTAGGGGAAGGGAGCTCAAGTCATTGGGGGTGAGGGGCTCTCTTTCCAAACGTGCACTCGGGCAGGAGTTTGCGTGCAAACTAGGAAAGGCTATGGAGTCCCTCTTTAGGTTCAGGAGGCAGTTTCCCCGAGGAAGGCAAAGAAAAGCCCCCGCTTCACAAGCAAATGCATCTCCTCTGGGGGACAGAGGATCAAGTCGATGCCAGATCCACGTACACACAGGCGAGCATCGCTTTAAGGGACCTCGGTCTGCACGGAGGGAGACCTAGGGAAGGGAGGAGATCCAGGAGTGAAAGGCTCAGGAGGACATGGGGCCGTGGCGGGCGCAGCCCTTACCTTGCTGACCACGTTTTGGACGAGGCCTGTGCGGATGCCGTAGTCCCACGCGTGGCAGTCGCAGTTGGAGGCGTTGTCCCCCTTGTCCGGAGGGGACGGCAGGGGTGGCGTGTCACCCCCGTCCCCGCCGCTGCCGTTGCTAAGGTTGCCCGCGGCTTCCCAGGAGGCAGTGGAGAAGGGGGTGGTCGGGGGGCTGGTCCAGTTGGCCAAGTCGCCGGCGTCCCACCGGCCCGTGGCGGTGACCCCCGCCAGCTCCGCGCCTTTGCCGGCCCCGCGGCACCAGAAGTTCGGCTGGTCCAGGAGGAAAGAGTCCGAAAACTGGCTGAAGCCGATGAACAGCGCCGGGATCCAGGTGAGCAGCACGAGGGTCTTCTGGTAGCCCCCGCCCAGGCCCCCGAGAAAGGGCAGCACCGACCCGTCGTAGTCCAGCAACAGGAGGCTCGGGGCCGCCGTCGCCGAGCTGCAGCCCGGGTGCGGGCCGCCAGCGGCGGGATGCGGGGCGGGCAGAGGCTGAATCTCCCCGCCACCGCCGCCGGGGCCCGCGCGTCCCCCGAGGGGCGCCGAGGCCGCCGCGTCCCCGGGCGGCAGGGAGCCGTTCTCCTCGGCCGGGGACGGCTGCCGCCCGGGCCCGCCGCCCGCTGCCTCGCGCCGCCGGTCTATGGCCATGGCCCGGGCCCACGGCGCCCGCAGAGGCGCATAGAAGCGCAGCGGAGGCTCCCGCGGGCGCCCCGGGCACAGCGCGCCGGGCCGGGCGCCCGCAGCGGCCGCAGCCGCGGAGGAGAGTCCCGCGGCTCTAGAGAGAGCGCTCGGCCGCCCCGGGTGCTTCAGTCCGCCCCCATGTCACCGGCCCGGACCCGCGCCCCGGGCGCTGCGGCCCCGCTCGGGCGCCGGGCAGAGGGCGGGCAGAGGCCGGCCCGGGCCCTCAGCCGCCGCCGCTCATCGGCTCCTTGGCCCGGGCGCCGGCGGCCGAGCCCGCCGCTCTGCGCTGCTCCGCGCCGGCAGCAGGAGGAGGAGCGGGCGCCGCGCCTAAGCCGGGCGGTTCGGAGCCCTGCGGACAGCTGTGCGGGCGGCGCGGGCGGCGCGGACGGCTGTGCGGGTAGCGTCCGCTTGTCCCCGGGAGCCCGGGAGGTATTTATCTGGCCTCGGGCGCCTCCCGGAAGCCGCGAGCTCGGATCCCAGCCTGCCGAGCCGACCGCGCTCTCCGGATCCGGAGTCGACCTCCCTCCTCCTCCTCCTCCTCCCCTGTCCCCCGGCCCGCCCCCTCTCCCCCCGCCGAGGTGGAGGTAAGCGCGGCACCTGCTGCGCCCGGCTCCTGTGCGCGAGCGCCCCCTCCAGCCGCGACGCGCTGCCGCAGCCGCCGCGGCGGGATCCACGGGAGGGGGCGGGGAAACGGGACACCCCGTGCCTGCCTGGCTGGAGGATCCCCTGTTTGTTCCCCCTCCCCGCCGGGCGAGGCGGGGGAGGAGCAGGAGCGCGGAGCAGCGGGCGCAAGTGGGCTTGGGGTCCCGGAGGAGTCGGCTTGCGCGCGGAGCGTGTGAACTGGGTCGTCTTCGAGGCTTGGCTCCCGAGCCGCAAGGGATTTCCACCCACCCCCGTGCGCGGGGTCTCGGTGACCTCTGCTTGCTTCAGAGGTGCCCACTACCTGCTCTCCAGGCCCCACTCCCCGTCCTGAGCCCAAAGTCGCCAGTGTTCGGGAGCAACCCCCGTCGCACTTTTTTTCCGGGTTTCAGTTAATGGTAGATTTTTGTGTCCGCGGAGCAGTGTCAAGAATGCGCATTTGCCATTTCGGGTCTCTGGTCGCCCGCAGCGTCAGGTCACCGGCGACCGATCGCCGCACCTGCTCCCAAATCGCCATGTCTTCCCCCCTCCAAAATGCATGCTGTGTAACTAACAATGCTAGAAGGATACACCGCCGGCACGAGTTATACTGTATACACAGAAACGTGAATTGTGATGGTATTCCCCACCCCCTCTCCAAGATCTTGAATTCACCTTTCAAACGCCAAGTGCACAGGCGCACACATCTACATCCACACGGATGAAGACAAACCTCTCCCACCTCTCCCGTGCTCTGGCTCGAACCTTGCCCAGCCAGCACTATATAAATAACACCAGCCCCGCGGCAAACGGCCGCATTAGCATATTTCCTCCTGCACCCGGGGCCTGGCAGAAATGAGGATAGCCTGGCACCTTTCACCCCGACGTCCCCACGTGTTGGAGACAGTTCACATTCTGAGAAGTTTATTAATGGAAATCTTAGAGCAATCCATTTCCAGTATGATTTGGGGGGAAAAATGTGAAAGACATGCTTTTGCTTTACAAAGGAATACAGTCTAAGCAGCGCATATTCAATGCATTCGTTTGCATTTCAATTATTTGCTTACATTTTTAACCTAGAATTCTCTCTTGTTGTGGGCATCATGTGCTTACTGCTAAAATACTGGCACATCCGCCAAAATTATTTCTGAAGTCTGTTAGTGAGCTGGGGCCTTGGGGATGGGAGGAGGTCATGGACTTTTCTGGGTAGCTGAGAAGGGGAGATTAGATAATCATGGGCCAAAGGGGCCCACTGGGCTGCAGAAGATACCAAACCTCTGAGAAATGGGTCTCAAAACCTGCACATATTCAAAGCTTTTGAGGGGTGATAGGGCACGTTGTATATTTATGATTTCTTTTCCAATTTCCTGTTATGTATTACCTTGAATTTTTTTTCTCTCCTCTCTCCCTTAGAAGAGATAATAAATACAAAGTGTTCACTATGCCTGGAACAGAGAAGTACTTAATAAATGTTAGCTGTGTCTTATTACCACCACAATTACTATTATATAAAATCTACATTTTATTTCTGAATTTAAATGTAACTTTACAGATATTTATTTCCTCTCCAGTGGCTGATTTTTCCAGAAGAGTTCTGTTTTGTGTTGGGCTCTACCTCTGTACCCCAAAGTCACAAGGACCCATTTGTTTTCTTAGAACTCATCACAAAATAAGCATTGCCAGTGACATTGATGGCCATTCTAATCATAATAATAAATAATATTGAACTTTGCAAAGTTAGTTTCCAAATACACATTCTCATTCAGTCCTCATGGAACCCCTGAGAGGTAGGTCTCCCAGATGAGGCTCTAAAGGTAGAATGTCTACCAGATCAAAGAGTTGGCCCACAGCAGAGCCAAGTAACAGGCTCTTAACCCAGGTCTGAATAACCCAGACTTTCTGACTGGACATTCCAGGGTTTCTCTATTTGAATATGCAGAATTTGGGGTCTTGGGTTTTTTTTTTTTTTTTAATTTTTTTGAAAGATTTTATATTTAAGTAATCTCTATACCCAGTGTGGGGCTCAAACTCAAACCAACAGTCCCACACTCCACCAACTGAGCCAGCCAGGCATCCCAGGAAGTGTTTTAAAGAGATATTTCTTAATATGCATTTTTAGGTGGGAGGAACCCTAACCCTCTGTTGAAGTTTCATTGCCAAGGTGCTATTAGTCCTTATCCTAGAAGGGTGATAAAAATCCTCAAATGGGGACACATGGGTGGCTCAGTCGGTTAAGCATCTGCCTTTGGCTTGGCTCAGGTCATGATCTCAGAGGTCTGGGGTGGAGCCCTACATAGGTCTCCCTGCTCAGTGGGAAGCCTGCTTCTCCCTCTCCCTCTCCCTCTGCCCTTCCCCCAGGCTTGTGTGTGTGCTCTCTCTTCCGCTCTCTCTCTAAATACATAAATAAATAAAATCTTGAAAAAAAATCCTCAGATGGTACAGTCTCAGAATTAGGAGGCACACTAGAAAACGGTGCCCTCTAAGATCCAAGCTAAAAGGAACCAACATAAAATGTTTGCAATTAGTCATCTGTAGTCCTGACCCAGCCCTGACTTACCTTGTAATTAAGTTCCTGATTAGATTAGAGGTTTGACTAAGTCCCTCTCACATCGACATGCTTCCTCACCAAATGTAGTCAAGATCAAAAAGTAACTAACTAAAATTAAACTTGCCTTCAATTCATGAAGACATATCACAAATGACATCACAGAGACACCTAGAGCGCAAGCAGTGAGGAAGAGGAATTTGACACTGATAACCTCCAGGGCGAGTTTTTAGGTTCCCCAGCTGGTATGGGACAGCCCATCAGGAACCTGCTATCACATTACCCTCCTTTACTGTTCTGGGTGGCGGCTATCACTAAGTGCCAGTCTTCTCATTTACTTCTTTATTTATTACCTCCTACGTTTGGACAGGTCCTCCGTATTTGCCCTCAGCTGCAATTCAGGTGCCTTAAAACAGCACTTGGCAGGGGCGCCTGGGTGGCTCAGTGGGTTAAGCCGCTGCCTTCGGCTCAGGTCATGATCTCAGGGTCCTGGGATCGAGTCCCGCATTGGGCTCTCTGCTCAGCAGGGAGCCTGCTTCCTTCTCTCTCTCTCTGCCTGCCTCTCAGTGTACTTGTAATTTCTCTCTGTCAAATAAATAAATAAAATCTTAAAAAAAAAACCAACAAAAAAAAAAACAGCACTTGGCATATGCAAGGCACTCAAGACACTCAATTTTGCTGAATAAATGAGCGTATCAAGTTATTATCGCTTGATATTATCATCCAGGATCCTACAACTCTGTTTACTTTGGTTCTTAAGTCACCAAGCAACCTTTTCCTCTTCGCTTGATCTCTCCCATACAGTGCTCAGATCAGCCAGCACAGAGAATCCGTTTGAACAATTGTATGTCTTATTGTAAGTTATTGTGGCTAATGGATTAGCTCCCAGGATGAAGTTCTTGGGCGCAGTTATCAGCTTGCAGCGATTGGCCTGGAAGACAAATGCAGCTCACAGACCACACACAATGTTCCCAGAAAAATAATTGTCAATGTTGGAAAACCAGGAGTCTGAACATTTTTTTTTTTAAACCATAAAAACAAAATAAGGAAGAAACGCCCTTTTGATGCCTGTTTTTTGCAGGGCTGTGCTTCCTTCAAATATAGGAAATGGGTATTTCCCAGCTCCCCCTCATCCCTGCTTGGCACACACTCCTCATGCATGTCATTTGTCTGACCCCCAAAAGCATCTGAGTTTGTGACCCTAATTTATATTATTATCCTGCATTCACTCAACTCCGTTATCAAAAAGAAAACCACAGGCCCCAAATGGAGTCACTTATGCTAGGGCATATCGTCAAACTGGGGCTTAACATCTAACCTAATTGCACATATAACCACCTTCAGAATCTAGTCTTAACAGGTCAATTAAGAATTTTCTGGTCTGTACCAATAAAGTCATCTGTCACATAGACCCTCTCCATCCCCCAGAGGAAGATGAGGTAATCCACACAGTGAGAACTTTTTGTCCCCAAAAGAAGGTAACCTCACCTGAGACTTTTTATTTGTTTAGGACTTCATTGTCCTGTCTTTAAAAACCTTTCCCTTTGGAGCTTGCATCTGTGAACATGAATCTGTCTGTTCATGTTTTTTTTTTTTTTAATTTATACTTGAAATGAATTAATAAAGCTGATTTGATCTTTAAAATTTACTCTGTTGAACTTTTGTTACTTAACACTGTAAAGAAGCTGAGCCATTCTCTCCTGCTCTGAAAGCATGTTAAATAATCTATCAGTTTGCAATTTCCTAAAGATTGAGAAAATAAAGAAATGAGAGATAACACCTAATCACAAATACATTTAAACAATTTTATTTCCTTGGAGATAACAGGAGGGAAGAAAACGTAGCTTACTTATAAAGTTGATAGAAATCTAATTTTAAGTCCTCCATAATTCTGTAAAAGTGAGTCCCAAGGAATTGGTGTCAGGGTTAATTAACTTAGAATGTATAATACTAATCATAGAAAATAGATTCCACATTAGTTTTACTTGTATGTTCACTTTTTAAAAAAATTTATTTGCATAATTTCTGTACCCAGCATAGGGCTTGAACTTACAACCCTGAGATCAAGCGTCACATGGTCTTCTGACTGAGCCAACCAAGTGCCTCTGTATGTTCCTGTTCTTAGTTTATACTTGAAATATAGTTAAATGTTACAGTTTAGAATATCATGTGTCTTTCTTTTTTCTTAGTGCAGCTTGATTTCTCTCTTTCAAGTAATTGTTTGAAAGTAGGTTATCTTGATTTGGGTGGGGGCTAGGAAAAAGTGATTTGAAATTACTTCAAACTCTAAGTGTGTACACTTAAACATTACTTATATCATCCTTTGACTTTTGGAACGTTAACTCTGACTTTCTAACAAGGAATTTGACATTTACAAGACCTATCATAAGCGAAAATGAAAAAGCTACTTTTGTTCAGTGGCAGAAGTAATAAAAATGTCACATAATCTAGCCAAAGGAAAACTACAGGTAAGATCTTAAGAAAAACTTACACAGTGAGTACAGCTAAATTCATCCTTCCTGACTAAAAGGCCAAGTAAAAGAAATAACAAAATGAAGAAAAGACTTCAGTGAAAAAAGCTATTCAATTGTAAACATGATTGATAAGGGTGAATTACTTTTAAAAGATTGGTCAAAATTTAATTTTGAACTCCTTTAATTGAGTAAAAAAACAATTAGTATAACAAATTGATCTACAAGCTGATGTTGGCATCTGTTTGCTAAAAATCACAGATGTCACATTTGCCGTATTGTGCTTAGGAACATTGTCCTATTATTCAATATCCTAATAATTCTGTCAATATCTTAATATTGACAGAATGCCAGGAGGACTGACAGGTGAATATTATATGTTTCATTCTAGCATGGAAACAGCCTTTGTTTCTTAGGAGAATCATTCCCAAATTTGCAAATGAACTTCAAGTTCAAGTATGGATGTTGGGGCTTTCAGCAATGAATGGGCAATCTGAAGATTGTTATTGTCAGGAAGGTTTGTGAGAACAACAATCATGTAACAAAGGTTTAGAGAAAGAGATTTTCACTTCCTACGATAGATAAAATAATGCTCTTTAAACAACTCTTTTCCCCTCTTTCCCTACTAATTCTAAGTGGAGAGGAAGAAAAACTCACTACTGGATGGTCTAGGTGTTCTAGTAGAATCTAAATTTTTTTAAGCTGATTTCTTTCAATGAACTAGAAGCTAGAAGAATATGAGAGTAAGGAATAATCCTAAAATGAGGTAAATCATAGACCCAGAATATGCTTTCTGAATCAAGATGTTTTGACAAAGAATTTTTTTTAGATAATATCTTTGTCTCTAATAAGGTCTCTAATGAGGTAGACAGCGCCACAGCCTGTCACAGGGTCTGGCACTCTATAAATATTTGGGAAATGAATGAATGAAGGGCCATTTGTATTTAAAACAATGAATGATATATACATATTTATTGTCACTCTAAATTGTGGGCCACCAAATAGTGGTTCGAATAAAAATTTGGTGCTTCTATAGCAAAATAATCCATAAACACATGAAGTCACTGAAGCATTTTTTGTTAACAATATTTAAAAAAATAAAACTACATTTTTAAATTCGAGTAAAACACCTTTGCTCTTTCAAAAGGTTATTTGACACCCCAGTAGCAATTAGCACACCTTGCATGAGTTCTTGGTTTCTAATACCATTCTCCAATAAGAGGAACCAAGGCTCCTTGGAGAAATGGTTGATTCTAGGACTGGGGCAGGAAATAAAAAAATGAACCCAGGGCGCTTGTAGTGCCTCAAAGTAAGAAAGTTCTGAGCCTCCCCCTGATCCCATCACCACCGCCCCACCCTCCCAGTGACAGGGTTGTCTCACAGGAGCCAAGTGAAAAGAGCTCCTAATTTGAACAAAAAAATAAAATAGTGTTGTGTAATGACCCAAACTCTAAAATAACTACTCATGAATCCATACTGGTATAAAGAAAGGATTAAATAAGGAAAGAAATGGGAAGATGAGACAAATGTCCCATGCAGAAGAATCTCAAAGAATGTGTGTGGATACACAGCCCTCGAGGAGGTTGAGTGTGACTCTCAAGTGCAGGCTATACGGAGTGTTTCTTTCCAAAATGGAGCATATGGAAAGGGAGGTAGAAAAGACAGAGAGAGAGAGAAGAGCTGTAGTGGAGAAACCTGATAATTCTTATCTCAGCTATGTGACCAAGATCAACATCAGTAGTGAGAAGACACATCAACAGCATGTAGCTTCCATAGGATGTGATGAGAATGAGCCTTTACCTCTGTGATCTTCCTCCCCAAAACCCATAACCCTAGTTTAACCATGAGGAGAACATCAGACAAATCCCAGTCACAGAACATTCTAGGGAATACTTGACCAGTACTAAAAATTGTCCAGGTGATCAAAAGCAAGGAAAGTTTGAGAACCTATCAGAGCCAAGAGGAGGTTAAGGAGACATGATGATCAAAGTAATGTGGCATTCTGAAAGGGATCCTGGAATTTAAAAAGTACATTAGATAAACACTAAGAAAAATTGAGTAAACCGTAAGCTTCAATTAATAAAAATATATCAATATCGTTCATTAGTTGTGACAAAGATGTGTGGCATATGGGAACTGTCTTATCTTGCAACTTTTTCTAGAAGTCTAAAACTATTCCAAAATAAACACTTAAAAAAAAAAAAAGGTGATTTGACAGTCTTTTCAAACATTAATATTCCACTTAATTTAAATTAGTAATTTTGCTCTATGTAGGTCCTATCTTTGTGATGATATTTTGAATCAAATAAAGGTTTAATGGTTTGTAACCCAGAGTTGATGGGGGAGCAGAAGAAAATGTAAATAATTGAAAAATAAGTGTTACTAAAAGCTTGTTATAGTAACTGATTTTCTAAAAATACCCTACAATGTTAAAAGATGCCACCAGCAAACTTGTCAGCTGGGGTCCAGTCTCCAGTCTGTCTAAAAGACCACCAAGCCCAGGTGAGCCTCCAGCCCCATCTGAGAAAGCTGGCAACTATCACTTTGTTTCGATTCCCCTTTCATTTGAGTTACGTCCCAGTATTTTGTCATGTTTTCATCATAGACGTAGAAATGCACTGAAACCAAGTTTCCCTTTAACTTCTCAGAGATGTTTTCCTCCTGTCTTGTTAGCCTCCTCAATGATTCTATTTCTTTAAAGATAACATAGAACCTTTAGGGAAGCAGTAAAATACATGGGTATGGAATTACCGTCACACTTTTAGGTAATGTAATAGAGTGGCCTGTAGCCTCCAGGATAATAGTCTTTGACAGTCTTTTTGTCAGCCAAAAAATGCTAGGCATATAGATCTGGGCATTCAAGTAAAACTCTGTTTTCTAGTATATGTCCCTAAAGGGCAGGGCCCCTGACTTATATGTCTCGACAGCGCCACAGCCTGTCACAGGGTCTGGCACTCCATAAATATTTGGGAAATGAATGAATGAGTGAAGAATGGGACAATACATAGGATTTTGTCAAGGAGAGAAGAGGAACAGTGTATTCCAAGTTAAAGGGACAGCAGGAATAAAAATACGAAGATAGTAAATTGTATATTTGGACAATTTTATGGACCTCATGGTAGTTTTATGATAATAATATATATTAATATAATATATAATAATAAAGTATTTATAAACTAAAATTTTATGATACTATTTTAAATATAAACATCATGAGTCTTGAAGTTAAGAAAATCCTAGGGAGGGGTGCCTGGGTGGCTCAGTGAGTTAAAGCCTCTGACTTTGACTCAGGTCAAAGGGTCCTGGGATTGAGCCCCGAATTGGGCTCTCTGCTCATTGGGGACCCTGCTTCCTCCTCTCTCTCTGCCTGCTTCTCTGCCTATTTGCGATCTCTGTCTGTCAAATAAATAAATAAAATCTTTAAAAAAAAAAAAAAGAAAAAAGAAAAAAAAGGAAAGAAAATCCCAGGGACGGGCACCTGGGTGCCTCAGTCAATCAAGCGGCTGCCTTCAGCTGGGGTCATGATCCCGGGGTCCTGGGATCAAGGCTCCCAATCAGCTCCTTGCTTAGCGGGGAGCCTGCTTCTCCCTCTTCTTCTGCCTGCTCCCCACTGCTCACACTCTGTCTGTCTCTCTCCACCTCTCTCAAATAGATAAGTAAAATCTTAAAAAAAAAAAAAAAGAAGAAAATCCTAGGGAAATATCTCACTTAAAAAAAAACTTTTTTACATATATACATATGCATATTTTACATAGACACATTTTATTTATTTTTTAATTTATTTTTAAAAGATTTTATTTATTTATTTGACACAGACACAGCGAGAGAAGGAACACAAGCAGGGGGAGTGGGAGAGGAAGAAGCGGGCTTCCTACCAAGCAGGGAGCCTGGTACGGGGCTCGATCCCAGGACCCTGGGATCATGACCTGAGCTAAAGGCAGACACTTAATGACTAAGCCACCCAAGCATCCCCATAGACACATTTTGTACAGTTTCATGGTGTATTCACCTGTGAGACCATCACCCCAATCAAGATACAAAACATTTCACTTACCCAAGAAAGGTCTGTTGTGCCCCTTTGCAACCAATTCTCCCACCCCACATGTGATCTTGGCAACCACTGGTGTGCTTAACCTCACTATAGATAAGTTTTTCCTGTTCTAGAACTGACAACAAATGGAACTGGACAGCATGTGCTGTCTTGTGTCTAGGGTCTTTTATTCGGTGTGGCACATATGTGGTTCACCCACGTGCTGTTGCATGTCTCGGTATTTTATTCCTTTGTATACATTGCTAAGTACCGTTCCTTGCGTGACTATGCTAGAACTTGTTATCCATTCCTTTAATGGACGTTTGGGCTGTTTCCAGTTTGGGGCTACTTTGAATAAAGAAAGCTCTATGAACCTTTGTCTATGGTTCCTCGTGTGCACATATGTTTTAACTTCTCTTGGGTAAACATCTAGGAGTACGATTGTATGATACAGTGGGCTCTACAGTAAGTCATGTCTTACTTTTTGAAAATGATCCCTTGGAAGTCACCAACCCACAAAAATTGTGCTTTAGGCCATGGTTAAAAAACTCAGGGCTGGTGAGGGCATCATCTGAGCCAGCACAGAAGAGCTTACATGTTTATGAAATCAGAAAAATGAGGACACAAGTAACAATGAAGAGATGCCACAGAATATGCTGGTTAGTGAGTCTTACGTTAAAGTGAATTCTATAAACCTCAGTCTCTGAAAATTGATTTATTTTAGGATCTGGGGTCTCATCATACTTTCTTACATAGCAAAACATGTATAGGAAATTACCAATACTGTCAGGGCATTATTTTTTTTTTTCATATCCAAACTATAAAAAACCCAAGGCAAACTGACTTATGCAAAAAAGGGGACTTTATTAGCTTACATAAACCAGAAAGACCAAGGCTTGCATGGCTTTAGACTTGGCTAAATCCTGGTCTATTTCTACCTCTTGAATTTGTTTTCTTCTCCGTGACCTTCGTTCTTAGGCTCTGTGTGGTGTTTCCCCTGCTCACCCTGGCAGCTCCAACAGGAAGAGAATGCCTGTTTTCTAAAAGCTCCAACAGTATCACAGCTAATCTCATTGACTCTGATTTATGGTGGGTTGGGTCACTGTGATCTCGGGCCTGTGGTTGGCTCTGATTGGCCAGACTTGGTCACGTGTCATGGAGGTGGCCCTAGCCTCCTCAGAGCCACGATGATGGAAAGTGGAATAGTAGAGTTGCCCGGGCCCAGCTTGGGAGGAGGAACAACAATGTCCATTTCCATTGTTCCCTGTTAGAAGTTAGGCACAAATTCTAGATTTTTAAATATATAGAAATCACTGTGGGTCCCCAAGCCAAAACAGAAAGTAGGTGAGTTGCTAGTTACAAACTGTGTCAGGAAAGCATCCTCCTTTTCAGGATAATTCAGCGAAAAAATTAGTGGGAGCTGCTACCACACAACCCCAAGGACTCCACATTAAACCCTATCTTTCCTCTAAAGTGAGTCTGAGAGCACTGTTAACATGGTCCATCACTAGACGAAAGGGATGCAGAACCTTCTGGGACCTTTCTGGCTAAGGTGACTGTGGGTGATGGTGTGAAGGCTTTGCTCCGATCCCTCAGGGCCCCTTTAACTCTTTTTGGAGGTCTGGGGGTTGGAGAGAGGGAGGCCAGCTTTAAGGGGCTTTTGCTTCCGCCATTCCACACCTCAGACTTTTTTCCCAAAGCATTGCACTTGGATTACTGAAGCCGATTTGTCAAGGAAATAGGAAGTCCCTGGGGTTTAGCTCCCCCTTAACCTGTGACAGGTGAATGTGGGACAACAAAAACCCCAATTCCCTTGCTGGCTTCCTTGCCCATGAAACCTCATGGCAGGGCTGCCTCTAGACATCAAAGCCCAAATACATAAGGATAAAATTCTCAAACCCAAGAAACACTTGGTGGGAAAAGAGAGTATCTGAAGTCAGCCTTCCTAACTATTTGTCCCAACCCTCCAACCTTCTGGTGGTGTGAACTTGAATGAGTTCTATCACTTCTGAGAGTCTTGCTTTGCTCAACTGTTAAATGGGAATAATGGTACCATCTGCCTCACCCACCTGTCACGCAGCCTTTCTATGAGGAGCAACTGAGATCATGGGGACAAGGGGGACTTGCACATATGAATAGTCACACAAACATCCAGTATTCTCTAGGTGCTATCAGAAGTGATCATCTTGACCCCAACCACCCAAGATAGCTATACTGAGTTTATCTGATGCTTCATCCCCACAAACCCAAGGTCAGATTTCAATAGCAATCAAATAGAGAAAAGAGGTTGGAATCCCCAGCAGACATTTCATTCCATTAGCTCTGCTAAATAATTCTGCAGTAGAGTCAGACAGACACAGAGCTTGAGTTTGCTGCCTGTGGTCAGACTTCCTGGTAGTGAATGTTTGCTGGCCCAGACCTCTTGTGGATTGTCCTGAAATCCCAGTTGCCTCTCTTTGGCCGGGGCAGGCGAGATGATCCTCCATCTTGTCTACCAGATATCTGCAAGATAAACATGGCGCAGGTGTGGAACCCTCACACTGTGTCTCATCCCCCTGACCCAGACCATCCTAGGAGCCTTCCCAGTTCCCTGTCCCCGACTTTAGCCACCCAACAGATCTGATGCTAGGTCGAGGCCTTACCTTGTCCTGCTTGCCTTATCTTGCTGCAAACATGTTCTGCGTCTTTGACAGAACCAGACATTAGACACATTCCTTGTAAACTTAAGAATGATCACAGCTGCCATATCTTGAGTTACCTCACTTAAAGTACCCTGCACACCTATGAAAGAAGCACCTTTGGCACCATTTTGGAAGGAAGAAGGCAAGTGTGAAAGATATTAAGTCACTTGCCCAAGGTCACACAGTATCAGAACTAGGACTCACACCTGAAACTCGGGCTTACGGCAGAGCTCAGGATGCTAGTCCTTGCCAGTAATCCCCTCCAGCCCTGTTAGGAGAGAGCTCCACAAAGCAGAGAAGGCTTACAGGCAGGTCTCTGTGATTTGACTGGGTGAATGTCCAGATCCAACAGGGCTCATCTCCAGCCAGAGGGCGGCTACCCTTTCCTCTCCCCGTCCTCCCAGCCCAAGGTCACACCTAGTGGGCTTCCTTGGCTCCCGTGAGTGTCCTCGCTTCTGGAACCAGCTTCCTCTCTGCTCTAACACCCGTAGCCTTGGGAAACCCCAAAGTGCTTCCCTACAGGAAAATACAGATCCACAGGCCATGATTGTTACCCATCGCCCTCCCTAGAGACAGCTCTGAGCCCTTTGAGCTCTCCAGGAATCGTTCACCTCGCCAAGGGGATAATGTCAGCATTCACCTTTAGTCAGTGAACAAAACAGAACTCTAGACAATGAGGGCTTCTTATAAATTTGCCTGATTCCCTTTTCTTTCAGGTCCAGAATTATTCTACTGCTGAAAAGACTCTGGAGTACAAAATTCTGTGTCTCCCTCTCTCATCTGCATTGTGTGAGATGCTCAGAAAATCCCACTGCTGCAAACAGAACTAACCAGAAGCACAGGTAAAGTACCTCCATCCTTCACTTTTCTTTCAAGGCCTTAGGGATTCACCATCTCAAGCTGGAGCCAGAGGTTTTTTGAGTCATCAAGGGAGCCAAGCGTACCTCTCGAGAACCTGGGGGAACCTTTCTGCAGGGAAGTTCCAAAAGGAGAATCTAAATTCCATTACTAGTGAATCTATTTTTTTGTTTTTGCTCTCCCCACACGCCACCGCCACCTAATTCATTTAAAAATGCCTTTGCATCAGATAAGACTTTTACATATAAAATAGATATTTTCAAACAAGCGGGCCTGAGTGTGTACATGAGAATCTCTCTCTTCTTCAACAGAGGACAATAGTCTTATGAAAAAGATGCAGGTATCATTCAAACCTTTCTTGGCCCTCTTCTGGAAATTGCATTTGGGGTCTATGGCACAACCTTTTGAATATTTTTTTCTTGGGAACTTTTTTTAAACTTTCTTGACTTTAAGAACAAGTAGCTAAAAGTCCATTGAAGCCCAGTTTAGCGATTAAACTGAGAAATATCATTTGAGGCTAAAAATGGTCTGTGAGTATAAAATAAGGAGGAAGCATGTCTTTTGTTGTCCTTAAGATGGCTCTGACCATAATGATTTTCTTTCTTCTGAGGCACACAAAAGCTTCTCGGGAGAGGACCCTGCAACCCTGTGGCAAGGCAATTCGAGATCAGGCTCCGGCTAGCTGCTAAAGAACTTGCTTTCTTCTCTGGCCCCACTTTAAAATACTACCCCTTTTTGATCTTCCCCGAGTGTTTCTCCTTCATCATTTAATGAGACTGACCAGTGTCTGACCCTCAAGAGACATGGGTGAAGAATTTAAGTCCTTCCTTGCCCATGTGTCCTCCCCATAAAGGTACGTTTGATGTTTGCCTTTCCTCGGATGGGCCTTGCGTTCCAACTGCACTAAGATGAAAGTACAAAGTCCTGCTCCTGTGGGCGCGCGCTCTCTCTCTCTCTCTCTCTCTCTCTCTCTCTCGTCTCCTCTTTTTATTGTTCTCCTTTCAACGGAGTAAACATGGGATAGGTTCACATTCCCACCTACTTAAATCTCAGGGTGTGAAAGCTTGCCGAGGGTGAGTCGACAAGTTTCAACAGCAACGTCCCTTTCCCCTGAGTCTGAGAGGGATCTTGGGTCCCATCGGGGTAACATGCTGACCAGCTCCTTAGGCCATTTCGGGAAAAGAATTCTGGTGGTTCCTCTTCTTCTTCTTCTAGCTACCACGGTTTCTGGACTCCATCAGGAGCCCCTCATTTTCTCCAACACTGATTCCTCACGCCCTTCTGGAAGTGTCTACACTGGAGTTCGGCTTCATTGTTTGAAGGTCTCTGTTGCTAAGAGATGCTGTTTTGCTCTAAACCCAAGTGTGAACTCACACTAATGACGGCCTTCATGCCGCTGCTTTGCAAATAGCCACTTGTGCTCATGCCCCGCACAAGGAGGATATTCTTTTCATTTGTTTCAAGAGCTTCTTGAAGGTGGCCACCCATGGTGGCTGGTCAAAAGAGAAAAGGGGAAAAAGCAGCTCCTTCAGGGGTGGGACTGTTACTGGTTTGCTAGTGCACCACAGCTGGTTTTCTTCCAAGACAACAACAACAAAAATAACTTCTCCCATTCTCAGGCGGGAAATAGAGTGCTTGAATGATAACAAATAGCGAAGCTAAAGGGGATCTCTTGGCACCTACCTGAAAGCCTCCTCTTCTGTGAGAGGAAACTGAGGCCCCAGAGAAATTGAATCCTTTGACCTAAATCAAAGAGTTTATCAGAAGTCAGCCTGGGACTCGGGCTCAGGTCTTCTGATTCCCAGGAACACCTCCTTGATGCTGCCTCCGTGGAGACTACCTTAAGATCAATAACAAAACCGCTGAAATACTATCAGCAGAAAGGATGCCCATGGTTCTCCTACTTCATATCTCTGTAAACAAATAGCTTCCATGTATTAATATAGGCTCTCTCTGAGTTCATCCCGGAGATCTCAAGCTCTCTGAAGACCCAAGTGTGTATCCTTCCCGTTCTGTGTCTAGTAGGGGCTCAGTGAATAGTGAGTGGAGGGAAAGCACAAGGAAATACCAGCTAACCCACAAAGGACCGCACGGACTCCCCCATTAGTGCCAATGAATTTAGTTAACCAGCCCCAAATGGATGCAAATTCCACCACCATCGTTTACCTCCATTATTTTGATGAAGTTGGTTTCTTTTCCAAACATCAGTGCAATACATAAAGTAAATCAAAATCCAAAATAAAATGTTACTCGTTCAAAGTTCTACTTCAGCTCCAGATTTGTAACGATAGAAGTCCCAGAGAGAAAGGCCATCCTTCTGAAAAGTTTACCCTTGTTCATGAATTCCGCCCTGCTTGAAATTTCTGCCCTTTTAAAAAATTTCTGTCTTTTTCAATCAACCTCTGACCTCACTCTGATTCTAGGAAGAGCTGACTTATGTCCCCAGGGAATCATTTCACAAATATCTGAGAGCTCACAGACAAGGCCACCAACCGACCGCCCGGGCTCCAATGACTCAGCGTAAATTTCAAGTCTCACAAGTTGGGGGATTCTGTGGGGGGCTTGTCAGAGCGACACAAGGCCTCAGTGGAGAAAGAAGCTCCTCTTTCTTTCTGGCAACATAATTAAACTGCTAGACTGACACAAAGTGAAAGAGCTTTGCAAAGCTGAAAACAGGGCAAATGCTCATTATTATATTAGTACTATTATTCTATTAACTCCTCACAGCTCCAATGCCGGAATGTCGGGGGAAATGAGTACTTCTGGAAGCTGGTGTTTTTTCCCCCCGAAGGCCTTAGGGGTCACTCACTGAGGGGGTGGGCATTGGACTTTTCTTTGAGGCAAATGAGCACAACCTGGGGGAGTTAAACCTCAGGATCTGGGCTTCTGACCTCACTGGAGGCTTAGGCTGACGGCTCCTCCCAACCCTTGATACCTTTGGACATTAAGTGTCTTTTTATGCTTAAACCATGTGGTAGTTAGATGATGCTTATAAATGGAATAAAAGATTTCCACTGCTTTTCTGACTGCTACCAAGGACCTTTTTGTGTATCTTTTTTTTTTTTTTTTTTTTTTTGTAAAGATTTTATTTATTTACTTGACAGAGATCACAAGAGGCAGGCAGAGAAAGAGAGGGGGGAAGCAGTCTCCCCGCCGAGCAGAGAGCCCGATGCAGGGCTTGATCCTAGGACCCCGGGACCATGACCCAATCCGAAGGCAGAGGCTTTAACCCACTGAGCCACCCAGGTGCCCCCCCTTTTGTGTATCTTAAGGGAAAATAAAGCCACTTGATAAAATACTGTTTGGATCAGGCAACTGAGGACAGGACTCAGTTCTTGTCAGGCCCATGTCCCTCCTTTGTGATTGCTTCCAACTCTAAGTGTTGGTTCTAGTGCTGACTTCCTGTCTTCTAGACGTGTGGGTGGAAACTGTGGGATTAATTCAAGTTTAAAACACTTTATTAGGGGCGTCTGTGTGGCTCTGCCCATTGAGTGTCAGACACTTGGTTTCTGCTCAGGTCATGATCTCAGTCTCTATGCTCAGCCGGATGTCTGCTTGAGGTTCTCTCCCTCTGCCCCTCCTCCTCTCATCCACTCATTCTCTCTCTCTCAAATAAATTAATCTTTAAAAAACAAAACAAAGGGGCACTTGGGTGGCCCAGTCCTTAAGCGTGTGCTTTCAGCTCAGGTCATGATCTGGGGTCCTGGGATCAAGCCCCGAGTTAAGCTCCCTGCTCAGTGGGGAGACTGCTTCTCCCTCTTCCACTCTCAATGTTCCCTCTCTCGATGTATCTTTCTCTGTCAAATAAATAAATAAAAATCTTTAAAAAAATAAATAAAATAAAAATTAAAACAAAAACCACTTTATTAGCCAGTGATGGTAAAAGTTTTTAAGGAGTTCTTGATTTTCAGTGGATTGTGGGATTGTTTCTGTAGCAAGAGAAATAAGGTTGCTGTCAAAGGCATCATATGGTGGGAATGTCTACAGACACATTTTTATTTACATGATGCTGTGGAAAACTCTAGAACAATGTTAAGTAAGGGTATCCTGCACTGCCTTTTAGACTTCACCTGGAGTTGGTAGATACTGAAATTATAAGCTGAAATTATGTACATTTATCTGCAGAGAAGATTCACATTTTTAATCAGGCCTCAGATGGGGCCTGACTTCGGGAGAAATTAAGAATTCCTGTGTGTAAACCTGGCGATTCACAGACCTGTACCCCTGGGGATAAAAATATATGTTTATAAAAAATAAAAAATTTAAAAAAAAAAAAAAAACGAATTCCTGAAGTAGAGACATTTTTTACACCAGTTTCCTAAGGTGTGCCCCCACCAAAAAAACCAACAGCAGCACTTTGCTACAAAATTTTAAGCATGCGCAGTTACTTAAACACTGAAAATGTAAAAGTAAATTTAATTTCTTTTAAAAGATTGAGAACCAAGAAGATAGTAAGACATGGGTTTCATGTATTAAAGTGCTCTAGAACCAGATCCTTCCATTCCCTGGATAAACAGTTTGAGCATGGACGATGGCCTTACTAGCACTTAAAAATGTGGTTCTTGTTGATTCTTATAACATTCTTTGAGTTCATGTCATGTGGCACATATTGTGATAAGGATAACTGCCCAAAGGCTAATGGGACTAATGAAGATAATGATTCCGGTTTTGAGAAAAGGAGGTGTACTGCCCGCACAGCCGCACAGACAACTCTTGACCTAGGTAGGGGTTCAAAGAAACCTTAGAATAGGCAATCATTGAGCTGCATCCAGATGAGAGTTTTAGGAGTTGGCTAGTAATTGGGGCAGTGGGCGGGAGGGAGGGGGGCAGCAGTTTCATGGAGGCTGCTCAGACTTCCATTAGGAATTACCTGGGGCTTGTTCAAATGCAGATTCTGAGTCTTGAAGTCTGGTTTAGACCTGAGATCTGCATTTTCAAGAAGCGGCTAGTGATCGCTGTTGGCCATCTCCACTTTGAGTCTTGAGGGGTGGAAAAGAGGTGAACCTCCATTTAGGGACCAGCAAGTAGCTCAGGGGGGCTGCGACTCAAAGGAGTCTCAGGGTGACTTTGCTCCAGATGCCTGGAAAACACACAGAAATGTCCAGAGAATAATATAAGCTTATACCATCCAGTCTTTGCAAATGTGGACATAACCACTTTATGTTTTTTAGAGGTAACTTTGCAACACTTTTCCCAACGGTCCTTCGTCCTGCCCTTCGTCCTGCCCTCAGCAGCCCCCTCTTCTGATCCTGGTCTCTCTTTTCCATCTATGCTTTAATGTTTTTGTGTGTATATGTAAATAACCAATGTTTAGTGGTGTTTGTATTTTAGGTAAATAACACTTCATATGGTTTTTCTGCAACTTACATTTTAACTCAAGTCTAGGTTTTTCAAATTTGTCCTGGTTGATACTTGGAGATCTAGTATGTTTCTTTTGAACTGCTATTTTAGTGTTATTTCTATAAATTTATTACAGTTCATTCATTCATTTCCCTATTGGTTGCTTGGGTTGGTATTAATTAATCATTCATTTTTGTTTAAGATTTTAGTTATTTATTTGACAGAGAGAGAGAGAGAGGGAGCAGCAGACTCCCTGCTGAGCTGGGAGCCTGATACAGGACTGGATCTCAGGACCCCAGGATCATGACCTGAGCTGAAGGCAGATGCTTTAACCAACTGAGCTACCCAGGCACTCCCCAACAGATCATTCTTAAAAACAATGATTTAGGAGCACCTGGGTGGCTCGGTGAGTTAAGCCTCTGCTTAATCCCAGGGTCCTGGGATTGAGCCCCGCATCAGACTCTCTACTCAGCAGGGAGCCTGCTTCCCCTCTCTCTCTCTCTGCCTGCCTGACTCTCTGCCTATTTGTGATCTCTGTCTATCAAATAAATAAATAAAATCTTTAAAAAAAAACAAACAAAAAGAAACACAATGATTTAGAGAAGTTTTTGTATGTATACTGGATACTAATCCTCTATCACTTACATGCATTGTGAATATCTTCTCTCAGTCTGTGGCTCATTTTGTTGTTGGTATTGGTTTTAACTTCACTTATGGTGCCTTTTGTTAGGTAGAAGTGTTTAATTTTGATGTAGTCCAAATTGTCAATCTTCTTCTATTGTTGTTGGGTTTTTTTTAGATATTATTTAAGAAATCATAAAGTAGTGCTAACTCAGGATTTTGCAAACGATAGGGATCAGTTGAGAAGAATCAATACAGCATTTTGGGTAAACTTGGCTGCAGTTTTTCCTAACTGTTCTCTGAATTATTAGTACAATGATGTCTCCTTACCATAGTTACTGCCCAGGTATGGTTTGCTCGAAAAGGTTGGTAAGTTCTTCTCCATAGAAATAAAGGCAAGTCTTAATGCAGTCCATTTTACTTCTTAATCTTCTTTAGGTTTTTAAGTGTGTCGCCCACTTCCAGGGTCTTTGGCTGGTACTCAGTGGTAGGTGGGAGAATCCTCTAACCCCCCTCAGAATCTTCAGCTCCAGCCCTGCACACGATGAAGGCCCCTGCCCGAGGGGCCTCTTCTCATCCTATTCTCCCTGGGTCCCACTCTTATTTCTCCTTGTCCTAACAGGTTGAGGGGTGGCAACAGCTTCTCTCTGCTGCCAGACTCTGGGTGCCTCAGCACCCCTATGTCCTTTCAACAATTCTCCATTTTTCTGACACCAACTGGAAGTCCCATAATTCAGCTCAATCTTGATATTGATCACCCGGAGTGAGCGCAGACTAAGGCACTCAGCCCCACAAGACTGCCCCCACTTCAGATGCCAGCTGCAAATCCTAGGCCTCCAGGTGATCCATACTTCTGTCCAACTTGGCTACAAATTCCAAGGTTCCCACAATGCACCCTCAGGTTTGATAACTTACCAGAATGACTCACAAAACTCTGGAAAGCACTATGCTTACAATTGAAGTTTTATTATAAAGTATATAACTCAGAGGGAGTTTGAAATGGCCAAATGGAAGAGATGTGGAGGGCAAGGTCTTCAGAAGTCCTCAATGCAAGCACTTCCATTCCCGTGGAGGTGAGGTGTGCCCTCCTCCCAACACATCTCTATGTTCACCAACTAGGACACTCCCCTGAGCATTGTTGTTTGGAGGTTTTGTGGAGGTTTCATTACTTTGACATGATTGATTGGCCGTTGATGGCCAATGATGGTTGAACTTAACCTCCAGGCTCTCTCCTCTCCTAGGAGGTCAGAGAATGGGGCTGAAAGTTCTAGCTCTCTGGTCACATGGTGATTCCTCTGCGGACCAACACCATCCTAAAGTTGTCTAGGTACCCACCAATTAGCAACTATGCTAATGCATCATTACTGTAAACTCAGGTATGGTCAAAAGGGGCTCATTATGAATAACTCTCATCATCAGGAAATGCCAAGAATTTTAGATCTGTGCCAGGAATTGGGGACAAAGACCAAATACATTTTTTTGTTATACCGCAACCCCCCATTTCCCATTAATCCTACCCACACTTTTTGATGAATCATCTGGGTGGACTTTGTTTCCCACCTATATACCTGCAACTTCCTGCAGACACAGCGGTCATCTTTGTACCTCCATGTGTACGTACCATCACCGCATCATTTGTAATGCCACATCACAGTGTCCTGAGTGTCTTCTTGTGCTCTGCTCTAAATTGTCCACACCTTGAGGCAGAAACAAGTCCTAGTCATCCCCATATTCCTGCCCAGCATCCCCGTATTCTAGCCTAGCATCTGGCCTATCATGGTTGTCAATCATTCTTTTAATGGATTAGTGAATTGTTCCATTTCTCATTCTGGGCATCCATTCATTCAGCATCTCACATGTGAGAGACCTCCCCAAGTGCTGGGTACACAAATTCACTGCTAGCTAGGTCCTGATACTACAGTGGATTTGGACTTCATCTTGGAGTAGACAGAAGGACTGGGTGGCTTGGTCTACATTTCTACCACATCTTAGACATGCCTCAAAGGAGCATGGGTCTCTCTCATAGGCACTGAGACAACCTGTGTCAGTGACGACTCCTCCATGGCTCTCTGGCTGGGGACAGTCTTTGCTACTCTACCTTTATATTCCAAGGAGCTCATTGGCCTCTCTTCTAATACCTGAGGAGCAATGGTTTATTTGATTCTGAAATAGTTTCTCCTCTTGAAGAGAACAGAAATTTTGCAGATTATTCTCTCTGCCTGAATGGAAAGAGGGCAGACATTAGGATCTCCCACCCGCCTGGTTCAAATCCTGCCTCTCCACTTGCTTGGGCAAAGTCCCTAATTCACTTTGTACTTGCCTCAGTTTCTGTATCTATAAAGTGGGGAAAATAAGAATCCTTACCCCCTAGAATTAATTTGAGGATTAAGTGAACACTTTGAGCATGTTGTCAATACCTAATAAGCATTGTTTGCAATTTGCATTCCTCCTTTATAATCATCTTTTCTGGGGAGAAATAAAATATATCCCCATGTGCACAAAGGAATGCTGAAGAGACACACGAACAATTACTAAATGAGAGGTAGGAGAATGTCTTTTTAATGTACAAATTTTTAAATCCATGTTTTCACTTGTTCTGAGTTTTAACCATATGTATCTATTTTAAAAACTCTTTTCTGTTATATCTGACAGATTTCAAAATCTTTCCTCTGGGTGTGAGTATCTGAAGCTGAAAACACACACACACACACACACACACACACACACACACACAACACACACACAGACTTACACTCCTCCACCTCT
This sequence comes from Mustela nigripes, assembly GCF_022355385.1. Taxonomy (NCBI): domain Eukaryota; kingdom Metazoa; phylum Chordata; class Mammalia; order Carnivora; family Mustelidae; genus Mustela; species Mustela nigripes. The sequence continues at coordinate 3,732,344 of NC_081561.1, forward strand.
ATCCTGCCCGACTACTTATGTGTCACGATAAACATTTCCAGTGGCTTGTCTTGCAACTTCTCTGCTCATCGGGGCTGAGCTAGAAAACGAGCCCTGGAATTAATGGCTGGGGCAGAGCACATCCCATTGGCAATGTCCTATTTATGTGAACTTGTACTTCTATCAATGATGGCAATGAAAAACAAAATCAAAGCAGGGCCTGGATTTAAAATGATTTGAATACATTATAGAACATTAATTCCATAGAGGCTTTCAAACCAGACTGATCAGGCATTTGGAAATCATTTATCTTAAGTGGATCTCTGAAATGTACCAGGACATTAAAAATGACAGTGAATTATGTTTACTTCATGTTTTACATTAAAAAATAGGAAATATCCCAATTCCTGTTCAGGATAAGGGCATCTTTTAAAATCCCATAATTAGCTCTGCGAGCATCCAAAATAATATCTAATTCCAGGCTTTTGAATAGCCACCTCTTTTTAAAAACCCAGCTAATGTATGCGTTTGCAGACACAAAGACCAGAATAAATCAGACAGTGCCACTGTGGTACCCTTAGGTGATGGTATAACGGAGAAAGAAATGAGAAAAGGAAGCCATGATTGGCATCTCAAGCTCTGGAAGCTTGATACTCCCCTCCCCCACCATTTATCTGTTGAGTCATCTGTCCCAAGTTCAACACTGATGATGTGGGAGACTATGTACCAGGCTGTGGGAGCACAGATTAGGAAGGGCTGCTGGCTTCAAGGAGTTTATTGTCTAATGAGAAAGACAAAATAGAATTATGTAATTATAATACTACACTGGAAATCCTCAATGACAGAATGGCAAAAGTACTCTTAGAGCATACAGAAGTGAGATGCGTGTCAACATAGGTAAATCTACTTTTAACTATTTATTGGTTTAATTATCTTAAGTGTTTGTCTTGTCTGAGATGACGTGTGGCAGTCTTCTGTTATGTTTGCTTTGTAATGCAAGATATGATGCTTGAGGCATGAAACCTAGCACTACTTCTTTGTAGTGCCTTGTGCGTGTGTGCGGGAATTCACTCATCACTCACTTAATATAAGGCTCCGTGCTCGTTTCTGGGAATATGAAGGATTCAAGGATGTCAGTTTGTGGTTTCATCATTAAACGGTGCTCAGTACCTTCTGATATCATGGTTTCATGTCCTTGGACAGCAAATCCCCATACTGGAGAGTGTTAGTAGGGTTACTGAGAACCTAGGAAATGAAAAACACAAGAACCCAGTGACTGACAGCCAAGCCTTGGGTACTCTGGGTAAGTGTGGCTTCTCCCCCTATGCCCCAGGCGGGCCCTGCCACCCCATCAGGCCGAGCAGAGACTGAACACTTTGGAGACTCCTTTGCAACACAGTATTTTCTAACCTCGGTCTCTATTCTAAAACAAAGTACCCCCCCAAAAATACCCAAAAAAGAGGATGCTACTCTTCCTGCATTTAGCAGGCTTAGAGGTCAGTATGAAGGGTGTCCCCCAGGAGTGAGGCTGGAGATGGGCTTTGGTTGTTTGTTAGACCACGTATGGGGGCCTGGGAGGCCATGGCCAGGAATTCTTTAAGTGTGCAGGACACTGAAGTGCCTTCTACCAGCAGGACTGGATTTAAACCTTTATACAAGTCTGGGGAAAGGTCCTGCTTTCCCCTCGACAACAAAACTGAGACTTATTGTGGTTAAATGGCTTCTTGAGGAGGTAGGGCCAGGATGAGAGCCGAAGTTGACCTGATCCAAGTCCAGTGCTCATTCCATCAGGTCCCCTAAACAGATAGATGCTATATGGACGGAACTGTGGAACTAGTTTCCTATGCTGATGCCCTAACCCTAGTGTGGTTGTATTTGGAGACGGGGCATTTAGGAAGGTAATTAAGGTTCAATGGGCTCATGAGAGTAGGACCCTAATCGAACAGAACTGGTTTAAGAGGAAGAGGAAGAAGATGTTTCTTCCATAAGAGGAAGAGACACCAGATCTCTCTCTCTCTCTCTCTCTCTCTCTCTCCACAGGTGTGCAGAGAAAAGGCCATATGAGGGTGTAGCAAGAAGGTGACTGTCTACAAGTCAGGAAGAGAGCTCTTGCCAGGAGCCGAATTTGCCAGCACCTTGATCTTGGACTTCCAGCCTCCAGAACTGTGAGAAAATAACATTTCTAATGCTTAAGCCACATGGTCTATGGCATTTTATTTGGCAGCCAGAGCCGACTAATGCAGATTTTTGTACCACAAATGGGTGTGCTACTGTGACGAACCCCCCAAAATGTGGAAGTGACCTTGGAACTGAGTGTTGGGGAGGGGCTGGAAGAATTTCAAGGTGCATCCCAGCAAAGAGGCCTAGGTTGTCGTGGCATGACTGTTGGTAGAAACATGGATGTTAAAGTGAACCTGGTGAGGTGTCAGGAAGAGAGGAGAAAAGAGAAGGGAAGAGAAGAGCTGGAAAGAAGGCATCTGTCATCTTGGAGGATTTGTGTATCACCGTGGGCACAATGTTGGTAGAAATATGGGCAGGGATGAGGAATGTGTTACTGGAAACCGGAGGAAAGAATATTCTTCCTCGAGTGGTAAAAAACTTGGCTGAGCTGTGTTCTCTTGTTCTGTGGAAGGTGAAACTCGCAAGCCATAAAACTGGGTATTTCACAGAGGAGATTCCTAAGCAAAATGTTGAAGAAGTAATTTGGTTCGCTTACAGGAAAGCATGAGTGGAGGGAGAAATTGGAAGTCAGGACTCGAACAGATATACAACTCTGGTCCCGGTAGTGCTATCCATAGTATCCCATAGTATCCCAGGAGTGGAAGCAACTCAGATGTCGATTAAGGGATGAGTGGACAAAGGAAATGTGGTCTCTACATACCGTGGAATATGACTCAGCCCTATAAAGAAAGGACATTCTGTTATGTGCTGCAATGTGGGTTAGATCTTGAAGACATCGTTCTAAGCAAACTACGCCAGACACAAACAGACGAGTACTGGATAGTTCCCCTCATACGAGGTTCCCAAAGCAATCAAATTCGTAGAGACAGAAAGTAGAAGGAGGTTGCCAGGGACTGGGGGGGCGAGGGGAGAGTTAGTGATTAACGGGTAGAGAGGTTCATGTTGGGAAGATGATAAGGTTCTGGCCATGCATGGGGAAGGGGTGATAGTTATACAACACTGTGAATGTCCTTGATGCCACTGAACTGCATGCTTGAACAATGATTAAAATGGCAAATTTTATGTCCTATCTATTTTAACACAATTTTTCAAAAGAATAAAAAAATTTTAGAAAATAACTCTTCAGCTCATTTTCACATCACGAGAATTTGTCCTAAACGTCTGACCTAGCAGTCACGACTTTTTACCTCTCTTACCGAAAGCCTCTGTTTTCTCCGTCCTTTGGACCAGATCCTGCCATTCTCACCTTGAAGTTGTCCTTTTGTTCCCATCCCCAGCCCGCTACCCCAGGTCAGCCTGTCACCTCCTAATGGCTGCCCTGCTCCTCTCTGATCAGTGTCCCTCTGGCCTCTGCTTGCTCCTATTCTGCCTCCTCACTGGTCTCTCTGAATCACTCGCCTTGCTTCGTTCATCAAGGCTTTGCACATCCACATCCACTGGGACCAGCTGACCAATTGTCCCGGCACATACGCACATGCTGTTCTGGGCAGGCCGGCCTCCTGGAGGTGCCCTGAGACAGCTTGACTTTCCTGCCTCTGAGCCTTTGTGCCCATGTCATCCTCACACCCCATGAATCCCCCCTTTCGATGCTGCCCCTGCTCCAGTCCCAACCCCACCTCCTCCCCCTGCCGCGGTTCCCAGTCATATCCCCATCCTCCAGCTGCTCTTACCTTCCACACCTACGCTGCACAGTGAAGCACCTAGCTTCCTCATCATTACCCAGCCTCCCCAGGTAAGGGGGAAAATTTTTCTGGTCGGGACCCCCAGAAAAATGCTTTTCTGCTTTCTTTTGACCTAGCAGGGTCCTGAACTCCTGACTGATATTCCACAGCTACTAGTTGATTGACATGAATAGATGTTAACTTACGAGCTGACTTGAGTGAACGCCAGGTTACTAATCAGTTTCCAAAATATCAGCAGAGCTATTTTGAATTTATTTAGGATGCACAGTCCTGGCCCGAGGGTGCCTGCCTGTGGCAAAAGTGCGCTGGGTCCTCATTTGGAAAAAGACAGGTTTCAGGGTCACTTGAGGGCAAGGCTGGGAGCATCAGGGCAGAACTGCATGGGAAGCAGTTGAAATGGAAGACAGAGGAGCTGTCAACAAGGACACTTCAGTCATCTTCTAAAGAAGCACCACCGTATGGAAAGGCAGCTTGGATTCTGGACTCTCAGATCTCAGTGGTAGACAGTAAACGAGGTGGCCAGGCTGTGGGAATCTAGACTGTCTTCAGGGGCAAAGGGAAGGTCAAGCTCAAAGATGACTCACCATCCCTGCCTCTCAAAGCAGCCAGCTCCCACCCTTTCCATTCTGTCTCCTGCTAAAGCTGCATCCATCTGCGTAAATGAAATCATCTGAAAAGTTACAGGATAGGGCATGCCTCTGGAGAGGGAGAACTTGAGTTTGGGGTCCTCAGTGACCTGGGGCTCATTCATCAAATACTTCTTGAGCTCCTCTGTGCGCTGGGGGCTCAAATAGAGCAGGGACCTTGCAGACACCCGCCCTCCTGTCTTGTTGCCATGTGCTAGACATTGTGCTGGGTACTGGAGACTCTCTGATCCAGATAACATGGCCTGACAAGAAGGGACTTATGATCACAGGAAGAGACAGTCGTCAGTAGGCGGTTAACGGCAGAGAGTGGGATGTGCGTTCTAAATAATACAGTGTTCGGGACTCAGTGCTCAAATGTTGCACACTTGGACAAAGAGGCTCATGGGGGTACATTTTCTTTGTTTCAAATTCTACATGATTTTTCTAAGTCATTCTCCTTGGAAATGCCATTTTTAAATTTCCCCAGATCTCAGCTTCTTGCCTCTACTGCCAAACTAATAGGACTACATAGGCTAATATTTGATGATTTTCAAGAACCTGGTCTTGGGACTGTTCTACTGGGTCATGGTCCCTAGAGAACCGGTGGCAGAAGGTCCACTTCCATCCAGACATCCTCATTCTGTTAAAGCACCAACAACGGAAAGAGTATTTCCTGTCCTTTGAGGATTATAGGTGTTTATAGGTTGGGAGCTAGTTCTCGCCTTGAGCACAACTTAGTGCATTCTTAGAAAATGAGTAAATGTCTCTGTTCTAAATAAGGGAACTGACAAGATAGCCTATGTCTCAGCCCCCTATACTTCAGGCAAGGATGATCTCATGAAGCACTAAAATGACCTCATTCTATTATTGGAAGAACTTCTCTGTCCACAGATATTTTCTCACTGTTGAAATTAGTGGCTGAAATTCTCACAATTAGGGTCACTTACTGAACCAGTGCACCTGTTAAAATGTAAATATATGACCCGTGGAAATGATGCCATGGAAAGCAATGGTAGAAATACCTGGAGGACTTTTTAAAAAAATCCCAAGCCCATCCCAGACAAATCTGGATCTCTGGGAGGTGGACCACAAGGACTTTGTTCAAGCTCCCAAGGTGGGTGCAATGTGCTGTGAAGGTCGAGGACTGCTGCCCTGAGTTCACAGAACACAGGAACTGTTGAGAATTGGCCAGTCTTACTCATGCATCAGCAAGTCCTCTTCAAAAGGAGAATGTGATCCTAGGAGAGGAACCATACATTCATTGTGTGGTTCATAGACCACCACCATCAGCATCTGCATCATCTTGCCATTGGCTTTAAAAATACAGAATCCCGGGCACTTGGTTGGCTCAGTCTGTTGAACATCTTTCTTCAGCTCAGGTTATGGTCCCAGGGTCCTGGGATCAAGCCCTATGTCGGGCTCTCTGCTTAGTGGGGAGTCTGCTTCTCCCTCTGCCTCTGCCTCTCCCCCTGCTCATGCTCTCTCTTTCTTTAATGAACAAATAAAATCTTTTTAAAAAATAAATAAAAATAAATTAAAAAAATACAGAATCCTAGGGGCCACCCAAGATAGACTAAATCAGAATCAGTATTTAACAAGGTCATCAGATGACTCTTGGGCATATTGCACTTTGAAAGGAACTGTACAAGATAATGTCTTGCAAAGATTTAGTTATCTATTTAAGAAAGAGAGAGAGAGAGAACATGTGCGTGTGAGAGGGGGTGGGGTGGGGGAGCAGAGGGAGAGGTAGACGGAGAGAAGGAAACTCTCTGCTGAGTATAGACCCTGTCCTGGGGCTGGATCTCATGACCCTGAGATCATGACCTGAGCCAAAATTCGGAGTCAGACACTTAACTGACTGGCCCACCCAGGCTCCCCCAAAATGATGTTTTTCAAATGTCTGCTTGGGTATCCACTCACTCACTGTTACAGGCTGAATTATATTCCCCCAAATTCCTATGTCCAAATCCCAACTTCCAGCCCCTCAGAGTGTGACCTTATTTGAAGACAGGGCCTTTACAGAGGAAGTCACGTTAAATTGGGTGACTTCCTGCATCATCAGAGTGGGTGCTAATCCAATATGGCTGATGTCCTTATAAAAAGATACAGAGAAATACATGCAGAAAGAACATTGTATGAACGTGGGGATGTCCTTCTACAAGCCCAGGAGAGAAGCCTGGAGTGGATTCTTCCCTCACAGCCCTTAGGAAGAACCACTCTTCCCAGTACCTTGATCTCTGATTTCTGGTCTCCACAAATGAAGAGACAAGACATTCCTGTGAAGCCAGTTTGTGGTACTTTGTTAGAGAGCAGTCCTACAAATAAGGGATTCACTCGTGCTGTCTTCTGTCTAATTTACATAAAAACTGCCCACAAAAGGACCAGAATCTATCCATCTTCCACTGTCATTCCTTGTTCCCCAAATGCTCAGGTCAGGACCACTTCATGGACCACTAGCCAGCCTATAGATTGGCTGCCCAGCGTCCAGAAGCCCAGCGCTAATTCCATCAGCTGTGGGTAGAGTAGTGGTGGGTCCCATGATCAGCTTTCTTAGAAGGCTGAAGGGTTTCCTAGAACGGTTAGACAGATGTCCCTTAATCAGCCTCGAGCACCCACCATGGCCAGTGCACTGTATAAATTATTCTTGTCATCATCAGATTGCTCTGTAGACCTTTGCAGAGTGGTGGAGAGGAAGTCTTGGGTAACCCAATAGATAGCTTTGGGTATATCTATCTATTGGGTACAGCTCATCTTTCTTAAGGTATCTGCTTATAGTCCAATTTCTTCAGCCAGGTATTATAAGACTCGGCCCCTCTCTGTCCCAACCTGAGGCCCAGTTTTAAGAGTTTAGCAAATGGTACCGACACTACTGCAGGTTTTGTTGAGAGGTGGGAGAAAGGTTACCCCATGGAGGCAACCTTCTTTAATATGCCTCTCAAACCTGTCTCTCTTTTTGGAAATTGCCAAAGCTCTCTTCTTAATCTTCGATGGCTCTACTTTATCTTCCTCTTGACACCCTTCTTAAAATTTTGGCTTTTTAACGTATCTCACTGCATCACACAAAAGTCAACTGAACAGCATTGTCAAGGGGCTGAGGCCCAAGACCCCAGGAACACACTTACACTTGGACAAGCAGGGTTCATTACTAGCTGCAGTGAGGACCTCACTGTGAAGAACCTGAGGATCTCAGTGTTGAAAAGGGTCTGTTATAGCATTGGGGATTTGGTTGCATGAGAAGGAAGCCAGGATTGGCTTTAGAGATTGGTTGGAGGTTGGATGATGTCAGACTGTGGGAGCAAATCCTTGGGCACCTCAATAAATCTTTACAGAGAGGGGGGACTAAGATAACCTAAAGCTATAATTGGCAAAGTAGAAGTCACTCATTTCAGCCCATATAGGGGCCTTTGGGGGAGTATTTTTGTGGGTGGTACAGTGACCTGGTTTTGTGTGAGCTTAGATGAAATTATGAAGTGGCCTTGCTTTGTCTCATCTTATTTTGGTTTCAGAGTGACATCTGGGGTTGCTGCCCTGTGCCAACCAAGGTTTACGTTCAGTAAAATAGCATGGCCAGGCCACCTTCTGGGGGTCAGGGACTGCTCTTTTAAAATTGTCCCTGCAGTCAGCAGAAGTAACACCTGTGTTTTCAGCCAATCCCTTTTACCTGTTGTTTTTGCAAGCGTAGCTCTGGGCAGAGGGGAGGGGCCTGTTTATCTCACAGGTCTCTTATATCAGGTGGGGGACATAATAGGGCTTTACTGAAACATCAGGGCAGTGTATATATATGTGTGTGTGTATATATGGACACGCCCATTGATTTAGTCAACATCCATTTACCGAAGGTCTCCCAGGAATGAGGGACGATCATGGGCATCAGAGCTTCTGGGAGGAACAGTCTAATCTCTAAGATGAGGTGTTTCTTAGTTTTAGGGGGTGGGGTATTAGTCTGCTGGGGCTGCTGTAACAAATACCATAAGCTGGGTGGCTTAAACAACAGAAATTCAGTTCTTCATGGTCTAGAGGCTGGAAGTCCAAGATCAAGGTGTCAGCGGGGTTGGTTCCTTGTGGCCTCTCTCGGCTTGTAGATCCCACCTTCTCCCTTGGTCCTCACATAGTCTTCCATGTGTCTGGGTCCTGATCCCCTTCTTTTGAGGATACCAGTTATGCTGGTTTGAAGCCCATGCTAATGACCTTTACTAACCCTTACTTCCTTTTTGGGGTTAGGGTTTCACGTGTGAATTGTGTGTGTGGGATGCAATTGAGCCCATAAGAGGGGCCAGGTAGGGGAAGGAAAGCATGCTGTAAAGTGTCTTGGATGCTACAGTGACAACATTTGGGATGCTGGGGATGGTGGCGGGGAGGGAAGGTGGGAGGGTCACCGCATGGTGAGGGTGCAGGCCGCAGAAATCCCCTGGAGGGGTGGTGAGGGCCAGGCTTTCAAGGATGACTAATTCCCCGGGGAGGGTGGGGGAGATGCATGGGCTTGGAGTGGTGAGTTTCCTGACCACAGGCAGGGGAACAGCTGTGCAGAAGGACTTACAGGAGGTGCAGCTGGTCACCCCATGTTCTCCTGTGGAGCTTTTGGGGCAGAGATGAGGGATGTGGCCGCCCCTGGTTGAGTGGTGGAAGCTGGGATGATTGCGTCAAATAGCCGCTGAGAACTAGTTTGGTGGCCACATGTCAAGAGTTCTGCTGTTTCGTTGGACCTGCTGGGGCATTCTGGTATGTTTGTTTGAGCCTATTTGTACCCCTGCCTCTCCACCCCTCAGCATCTCTGTGAGGCCTCGGACCAGAGCTCAGACTGCAGCTTTGTCACCTCCCAGCTGGGTAACTCTATGCCCTTGCTACCTGCCTTGGCTCACTTTCTCCATTTGCAAAATGGGACAATGCCACCTGCCCCTAGGGCTGCCCTGAGGGTTTTGGGAGGCGCCTGTGCAGCCTCCAGCTCAGCTCCTTTTCCCTTCTTTTTCCTTCTGCCACAACTGAGCGGGGAGGCAGGAGACAGCCGGGGAAAGAGATGGGAAGAGCAAGTTCACACACTGTCAGCCTCTCTAACCAGTACAGGACCCAGACACCTGCTACACTGGAAAGTTAAAAAAGGTGTGACGGGGTGCAGTTTACAACCTATGGACATTCAAAGTGCTACAGAAATCGCTTTGTGTTTCTATTAACAAGAACCTTGAAACCAATTCTCCGACCATCCCATTTTATGGCTTAGGAAACTGAGGCCCAGTTATGGGTTGACTAGTCTCAGTCTGACAGCAAAGAGCTGAGAGGAGAAAGTGGGCTCACCTACAAGACCTTTGGCAGAGCAGATTTGCTTACTCTGGGCCCGACCGGGATCACCAAACAATGTGATCGTCTAAATTAAAAAATATATAATATTAGCTAACATTTGTACATGGTTCTTACCATGTGCCGGGTTTGTTCTAAGTACTTTACCCATGTAAATGTATTCAGTTCTCTTGACAATGTTATGCAGTAGGATTGTAGCCCTAATTCCCTTTTTATAGGGGAGGACACTGAGGTACCAAAAAGTAATTGCCCGGGGCCACAGAGTGAAGGTGGAGAAAGGGTTTGGATCCGGGCAGTCTGACTTGCCGAGTCTATGTTCTTAACCACTCTAGTTTCCTGCTTTGTAACCGATGGTTCTCGGTGATCTCTGGGTCAGCAGCAGCGGCATCACCGGGAGCTGGTTAGAAATGCCAGTGGCTGGGCTGTCCCTGACCTTGGGAGGTGGGGCTGAGCGAGCTGTGGTTTCCCAGGCCTTGGAGGTGATTCTGAAGCCTGCTTCAGTTTTGTCAGCAGCTGCCTCTCCTCCCTGTCTTCCCTCAGAGAGCCTTTGCTGGAGACGGAGAGGGAGGCTCCAGAGATCCATTAGCGAGACTCTGGAAAGTTTCCTCCAGGACATGCTTGGATCACTGCTTTTGAATTTTAATGAGTGCAAGAAATGATCTGGGCTGGGAAGGTGCCATATTGGTGTTTGGTCCACTTCTTTCTGCAGAAGTCAACTTGGGGCGTATTTATATTTTTCCTTCTTTCTCCTTGCCTAAGTACCTACCACAGAGTGGACCATTGGTAATCAATAAGCTTTTATGGTGCCCCTAAATTACTTGTTTTCCACGCAAAGCTAACCTGAAAGCAATACATCACTGACGGAGAAAGCCTTTTGGGATGGAAATTGTGTCTGTGAGAGAGAAAAGGACTCTGGTGTGACTCAAAACTGGACTGCCTTAATGCCCAGTTTCTTGACATTTCCTTCCTTCCTTCCTTTTTGCTTTCTGTCCTTCTTCTTCTTCTTCCTCTTCCTCTTCCTCCTCCTCAACTTCTCCTCCTCCTGGTAAAAGCTACATTCCAATTCCATTATTGCTATTTAAAAAGTGACTTAAATAGAATACTTGGAACTAATTTGAGACCATTAGCCTTAGAGTAGAGATAAATGCTTGACTGAGAGGGGAAAAGAAACCAGGATTGAAAAGAAGAAACAGTGTACGAGTTGGCTTAGACAGGATCGGACTTTTTTTTTTTTTTTTTTTTTTTTTTTTTTTTTTTTGGAAAGAGGAGAAGGCATGCTTTGAGAGCTACACAGGAAAGAAAATCTGTCTTGTGGAATGACCATTGCAGATTAGTGAGGTCTGGGGTCTATTGGGAAAACTGACACCAAAAATGTGCAAATTTGAGAAACCCATTTGGGGGCTTTGGGGAGAGGCTGATTTCCGACAAAACTGAAGAAACTGTTTCTGGATCATGAGAGATGGACGCCCCAGCAGCAAGTGTTCAGATAGTCCACTGAGAGGCACAGGGGGAGATAAGGAATGACCAGGGAAGCGGGATCAATCTGTAGGGTCTGATTCCGCTGAGAGGGAGACCTGCACACGTGTGCAGTCTGGAGGCCCAGGAAATTTACTTTCTTAAACCCTTTTTTTATTCTGTCTGTCCTGAACATCTTCATCACTCCTTCAAGATCATTTGATGTTAGCTGTCCCCTCTTGACAAAGAGAAAGCTGACCTGTGCAGTATTTAAGCAAATTCCGCTACTCTGTATTAGTGGCTGGGAATAGGGGTCCCACGGATTGGAAATCTTCATTTGCTTGATTTAAAATGCTCTCATCAATCTAACCAGCTTGGAATGTAACGTCTTTCCAACCTGGGGGTTGGAAAGGGCACTGCTTTTCAATAAATATAGCATATTAAAAAAAAAAAAAAGAAAAGAAATTGCTGTTTGAAATCAAATCGGTCTGTTTTTGACGGAGTTTGGATTCTCTTAAAGGACGTGTTAGTAAACAAGAGTAAACACGGAATGTCGTGCTATTAATGAAAAAGGCTCCCCTGTACTTCGGCCAAGGATCTAGATTTGGATTTGCCCAGAAGAGCTCAGAGCTGATCTGGGCATCAGGGCTGGGAGAGCTGGAGAGATTGACAAAATAGAATAGGAAGAGGAGGAATGATGGAAATGGGGGTGAGGGTGGGGAGAAGGGAGCTGAGCTATCCTGGGGATCTGGTGCGGCTCCAGGGGAAGCCTGGGGAGGATGCGGCTGGTCCGCACTGCCTGGTCTTGGAGGAGCTGAAAGAACACGTGGAAAGGGGGAACACTGACTTTATTCTGATGAAAACTTCCTCCCTCTCCTCACGTCTTCAGGAAACGCGTTGGGGACACAGAGTCTGTGCGTGTGCTGTTTCTTTGGGGGGGGATCCAGGAAGGGCTGGGTCCCCCGTTGGGGCCCAGTGGGAGCTGCCTGTGGGGTGGGATACACCACAGACTGAGTTCACCTGAGGAGTGTGTGGGCTCAGGGCCAGAGGAAACCAGGAGAAACCCCGGCAATGGCACTGAACTTGGATAAATTCTAGGTTAGGGATTCAGGCCCCTGTGATCTAGGTGTTAAGGGTGATGGTGACATCAGCTGTCATGGGATACAAATGAATGAGAAATGTCACCACCAGCAGCAACGTGCCCCATATACCAGGTCTATAAGCAACGTTGGCTGACGACCCGTTTCCAGTGTGGGTCGTGTCATTATAATGCTACCCAGATGTGATCTGACATGGAAGGGCACTGCTCTTCTGTGGGTATAGGTGATTCAATTATGGGAAAATGTTGAATTCCAAGGAACCTCGGGGAGAAAGAACTCCCTGTGTGGCCCCTGCAGGTAAGCCCCTGAGCTCACTTGGCCTTGGTTTTCTTAACGGAAAAATGGGTCTAATACTAACTTGTGAGCCTGCTGACCTCTAAGAATTATTAGAACAATACGTATTTGAAGAACCTGAATGCATTTTTGAGCCAGGAGAGGAAGATTCTTATGTAACCTTGAAATGTTGCTTTTCCTATTTCTTTCTTTTTTCTGGGCCCATACCAGAACAACAAAATAAAAGCACCACCCAAACCAAAACCCAGTCAAACACAGACACAACAACAAAAACTAGGGACAAGCTCTTATGAGAAGAGCCAACCCCTCTCTGAGAAGAGAGGACAGGTGTTTTTCAGCCCTGCTGGCTCTGCCCATCTCAGGCTTTCAGGGTTTGGACTGATCGGAAGAGCCTGGTGGGGAATGAGGGCTTCTGAGGAGGGGCTGGGAGACGCTGTGTGTCAGGTGCGCTTCCTGTTCACATCAGGTCAGGGGAGGGTCACTTTTGGAGTACCGGTGTGAACACAAATCCCAGTGTCTGAGGAAGCCCAGGGCAGAGCTGGTGGGAGCTGCCTGGAGGGCAGAGGGAAGAGACCCGGCCTCTGCAGCAGTAGGACTAGGGGAATGAGGAGAATGGATGGTGGAGAGAGTGGCCAGTGCCATCTGTTCCCATGGGACCATACCCCAGAGACCTGCCACGGGAAGAGACAGAGCCGAAACAGGGTCTACCTCTGAGAGTGGCAGCTGAGAGGTTGCTGGCCATGGCCAAGCAGGGAGACACAGCCTGCGCTTGGCCACGGCGGGCACTGGGAGGGTCTTAGGAGGAGGGGTCTCTAAGGGACCCATGAGGCCACCTGTGGGAGAAAGAGCCACTTGCAGAGGCCACCAATGTGACATTGGCACCTGTCCTGAGCCATTTTCCTGCATCTCCTCTCTTCTCTCTGCCCACTCTGGTGGTCAGAGGTGGCATGGAGAGGCGTGGTGAGGGGAGCTTTGAGGCAGAGAAATGGCTGAGCAACCCTGTGGCTCCCTTGCCCACCATGTGTCTCTGAGCCTGGCCCCTCTGAAGTTGTAAATTGGAAAAAGACTAAAACTGACCTTAAAAGGCTTCATTTAGAGCCAAGGGAACTTTTTGTACCAGAAGACCATTTATTAAAATCACAAAGGTTAAGGTGTTCATCTGAGTAGATGGTATAGGCATAAAAAAGAAATTTGACCTAAGGGTGATTTGGAAAGAAAAAGAAGGAGGAGGAGAAGAAGGAGGAGGAGGGGGAGGGGGAGGCATAAGAGGGGGAGGAGGGGGAAGAAGCTGCAGCCCTTTCAGTGCACTTTTCCTAGGAGGCAGCCTGTAGTGGGGGCAGGGAAGGGCACAAGAGCACTGGCCACGGCAGAGGGCCCTGCTCCATACTTCATTAGCCTAAAGCAAATTTGAGCTTGGTTCAAATAACCCGTTGATAACTATTCCAGTGTTCCAGGAGTCCCATAAAACCTTATGTCCACAAGGGACCATGGCATACTCTCTAGGTAGAAGTCTCTAAAAAATTTTAAATCATGCTTATGCATTAGTTAAAAAGCTAATCAGGCATATCAAATATATTCACATAAGATTGTACAAATATTTAATCACAAAACATTATAACACACCAGGTTTAATTGCAGACAGGAGAAAACGTTAAAAGAAAGGATTTAATGCAAGTAATTAAATGCTTAGAAAGACCTGGAAGAATAGGCTCTAAGATCCAAGAAATGGTTCCTAGGAAAAAGCTATAGGAAGGATCTGGCAAGGGGGCTTCGACCTCTGTCTCAGTCAAGCAGTTGTGGGATCAGGAAGACTCCCCTGGATCTTTTGGCTCCAGGTTAGACAGCTGGAACTTTTCTGAGGGCCTAAGCGGCAGAGAGCAACACTGAGTCCCCAGTATGGCACCGTTCCCCCTGGGGCAGAGTGATGGCGTTGGCACTCTTCCATCATGGAGGGGGTAGAGATCCGTCCTCAGGGGAACAGACAGTGTATTCAGGACACAGTTATGCCTTACTGAGATGTGCTCTTTCTGACAGGCTGCACCCATGGACTCTGGAAAGGCTCATTCACTGTCGTGGTATTCCGCACAGCATTGCTTCTGATCAAGGAAATCACTTCACAGCCAAGGAAATGTGGTAATGGTCTCCTGCCATGAAATTAACCATACATTCCATCACCTGGAAGCAGCTGGCTAGCTGAAATGAAAGGGTGAACAGCTTCATGAAGACTCAGTTGGAATGCCAGTTGGGACACAACACACAAAAGAATGGGATTCTGTCTTAAGGGGTGTCTCTCCTTTGCTAAGATATATGAATCTGGGAATCAAGCAATGGAAGTAGAGGTGCTCTTCTCTCCACTGTCACTAGTAACCCAGTCACAGAAAGTTTGCTTCTTGTCCCAGCATCTCTGAGCTCTGCTGCGTTGGAGATGTTCCCACCGTTGGACACAACGACGGTTTCACTGAGTTGTATGATTGAGACTGCCACTGGGCTATTTGGGGCTTATTATGCCACTAACCACTGGGCAGAAGAAGAGATCACTCTGTTGGCTGGAGGGATCAATCCCAATAACCGAGGGGAGATTGAGTTGCTGCTGCCCAACAGGGAGTGAGGATGACATCTGGAACCCAGGGGATTCCTTGGGTGACTCTAAATATTTCCATGCCGCATAGTGGAGGTTTATAGAAAACTACAGACCTCTCCCTCACATCCCCCACAAAAAAAGAAGAGAAACACTCATTAGGATTCAGACCACTTTGCCAATGAAGTTTCAAATTGTCATGTAAATGACCTGTGGCAGTTCCGGCTGAAGGCAAGGGAAACACAGAATGGCGGGTGGAAGAAGGAAGCCCGAGGTATCACTTACAGCCTTGTGACCGGTGACATAAAGGAGAGTGGAAAGTAGCTCTGCCTCTTTTCTCTTTGCTTAGATGCATATATCTTTCTGCGTGTCTTCTTCTCTCTTCTCCTTTCGTTATGACTTCATGTACAAATTCACTCTCATTTAGCCTTTAGGTGACACACTATTCGGTGACACTATGACTGAATCAGAGGAGGGTACTGAACACATCCAGGGATGGGTACCATGGCTACTCACCTCCTCATGCGGGGAAGGGCTGAGTACAATAGTTCAAATGTGCGCCAAAGAATGCATCTAGAGGCCAATAGCTGGAGGGTAGACTGTTATCAAGGACCAGTGTAGTACTTCGTATCACCAAATCTTCCCTTCTTTGAGCCGCTTGGTGATTCTGGAACCGGATCTGTGTCCAACAGTGCACGGCGGCTCAAGGTACTTGCAGGTCAGCACATTCCCTCTGGCAGCCTGTTCACGAGGCTTTGCAGTGGAGGACGTCCATTGAGACACGTGAACAGCTTTCTGGGGCTACTGTAGGGAACAGGTTTCCAGCAAGTTCTGCTGGTGAGGCACCACGGCAACATGTATGCTATTGACCTAGCCGTAGCCAAGACTTCCCTCGCAGGGTGCGGATCCCAGCCTGCCTGGGGGTGTACTTGCTTTCTCAGGTGCTCTGGTTCAGCCCTAGAGCTATTTCTCCTTCTCCTATTTCTCTCTGTGCTTCCTGTACTTTTAAAAAGTTCTCTCTACATCTCACTAGCCACTCCCTCATTAGTCTTATCCCTCCGTTATGGCTTAATAATTCTATTTTATGAAAGTTTGCTCGTTTCAAATAACTGTGGTTTCTCTCTCCTGATTGGACCCAGAGGGATAACACAGCAAGAGGAAGGGGCTTTTCTCCCTGGATCCATGGTCTTTTCCTCCTGGACCTACACCCTGGCTCCCCTTGGGAAGCTTCCCCACCAGCAGCACATGGCAAAGCACATTCTTTCCAGGATGTTTCGTTGGTGGCCCAGGTGACTTCCCAGCCCGTCTTGCTGACACCCTTAGGGTGCTTCCCAGCAAGACACATTCTAGCCATTTTTGCTGGGACCGGGGCAAGCTGTGTCCTGCTCCAGCCTGTGGCCCTTGGGGAGCTCTTGACCTCCCAGCAGGCCTCCGCTGACCCTTGCAATGATGTCCACATCTCAGCCATGGTGAGAGGAGGGCAAGCCTGTCCAACCATGTTGCTTCCTTGGATGAGCTCCCTCCGCCAAAGAAGCAGTGGCTGCCCCCTACACTGGCTGCTTCTGTGTTCTTCAGCATTTTTTCTACCCTTCTTAGGAGTGAGTCCTGTGTTACTTAATAATTCTACAAATTAAACTTTCTCTGTATCCCATAAGTCCTGTGGCTTCTGTCTGAAGGATTCTGTGTGATACATTTACTATGAAATATTGTATCAGGCAGGGTTGTGTTGTAGATAACCAAACGTCTAAACAGATTTAATATGGAGAATCGGGTGTTTATGAAGAGTGGGAAGAATACAGCCTAGACTGGAACATGGCCAAGGCCCCCACGACCACACTGCAGACAGAGCTTGGCAGGGGAGCTGCTACCTTTGCCACTCAGGGCATTGTGGGGTCAGGAAGCACAAACACAAGATTGTTGGCTCCGGCAGTAGAAAATCTGAGCAGCAGGAAGTTGTGTTCTGAACTTGTAGCTTCAGAACTACATTGCACCTGGGCGACCCGGCAAATCCACATCCCACCTACTCCCGAATTAACCTTTCAACTCCAGGTCTCCTGTGAGTGCAGCTGATTTGCAGATGCTTTGCAATACAGTGTATTAATAGAAAATTGGAGGTAGGGCGAGGCCAACAGATCAGGAAATGATTGCCGCTGAAAGGATAGCTTATTTCTCACAGATCCCAAGAGAAGTGCATACCACGCAGGACCACATGGGAAGCATCGGGGTCGCCCAGGAGGCAGAGGGAGAGAGGGGAAATGTGGATAACAGTCTTTCCTGTCATTTCTTCAGGAAAGAGTAGATGAGGTGGAGTAAGAAGGCTTCACATTGGCTAGTTTGGAAATTTTCTGCAAGCTCTGGGTCATGGGAGCTGTCTCTGGTTGTCCATCTGGCTGGGGTGAAAAGGGCAGGTGGACAGTGACTGGAATGTGACAGCCCACAGAGGAGGTGGGTGGTTGGGGTGTGGGCTCCGATTGGTTGGTTTATATCTGGAAAGTGCCCCCCACCAGGAAGACTCCTCCTGGCGTGTGTGGGGAAGGTGAGGGAGGCACTACAAGGGAAGCAGGAGGCCAAGACAAGTGGGCTCAAGCAGATCACTGGGTTGTCCAGGTTATGGTTCCATCAGTCTGTGCCTGTAGGACAGATGTGCAAGAGCCAAGTTTACGGAAGTGAGAAACATGGCCAATACACGAAGCTCAAACACCTGAGGTGGCTTAGCCACGAGGGATCTGGGCAGTGTTTTGTAACTTTCCAGGCTTTGTGGTCAGGAAGACAAACCAGAAGAAGGTCGGAACTGATGCTGAGCAAGCAAGCCTCCCAGCAAACACAGGCACATCGCACGCTCCATAAATATGCACAGAAAGAGAAATGAAAAGTTGAGAGTAAAATTTTAGACACTCTGATGATTTCTCCCTCCACCACATGGTTCTCTTGCAGACCTCACTAAGGAGACATTAAAACAATAATAAAAAAGCCACACAACAATGCACTGAGGCAGGACAACCTCACATGCTGCAAAGGGCCTCCACAGGCTTTAAATCGTTTGAATCCAAACACAACTTTGTGAAGTGGCCCAACCAGGTATTAGCCCCATGTCAGGAAACTGAGGCCCAGAGAGGGTAAGTTGCTCACCCACCATTACATGGTAAGTAGTAGCATGCCTGAAGCTTGAGTTCTGATGATTTCTTGGCCATGCACCATGGAGTTTCATGAATGTTCTAGAAGAAAGCTGTGATCTTGTATCTGGGTTGTAATAATTATGTATATCTTTGGTTTTCTTTTAGCTTAAGGCCAAAAGCCAAGTAAATGTTTAGGAAGAAAACTTCTTTTGAACTTTAGATAACACATTATCTAATGCTGCAGCGCCATAAAGTTTAATAGACTTAAATCCCATAGCTAACATCATCCTTAATGGGGGAAAACCTGAAAGCTTTTCCCCTAAGGTCAGAAACAAGGCAAGAATGTCCACTCTCACCACGTGTATTCAGCATAGAACTGCAAGTCCTAGCCACAGCAATCAGAAAACAAAAAGAAATAAAATGCATCCAAATTAGTAAGGAAGAAGGAAAACTTTCTCTATTTGCAGATGACATGGTACTCTATATAGAAAACCCTAAAGACGCCATCCCAAAACTCCCTGGACAGATACACAAATTCAGTAAAGTCTCAGGATACAAAAATCAATCTACAGAAATCTGTTGCATTTCTATACACCAATAATGAAGCAGCAGAAAGAGAAATTAAGAAAACAATCCATCAGAAAGGATGAATACCCAACCTTTGTATCAACATGGAAGGGACTGGAAGAGATTGTGCTGAGTGAAATAAGCCAAGCAGAAAGAGACAATTATCATATGGTTTCACTTATTTGAGGAGCCTAGGAAAAAACATGGAGGACATGGGGAGATGGAGAGGAAAAGGGCGTTGGGGGAAATTGGAGGGGGAGAGGAACTGTAAGAGACTGAGGACTCTGAAAAACAATCTGAGGGTTTTGGAGGGGTGGGGAGTGGGAGGTTGGGTGAGCCTGGTAGTGAGTATTATGGAGGGTACGTATTGCATGGAACACTGGGTGTGGTACATAAACAATGAATTCTGGTACACTGAAAAGAAATTTTAAAAAAATAAATAAATAAAGAAAACAGTCCATTTATAATTCTAGTCCAAATAATAAGATATCTATGATATCACCAAAGAGGTGAAAGATCTGTACCCCCAAAATCATAAAACACTGGTGAAAGAAATTGAAGACAACACAAAGAAATGGAAATACATTCTGTGCTTATGGGTTGGAAAACAAATATTGTTAAAATATCTATACTATGCAAAGCCATCTATATATTTAATGTAATCCCTATCAAATACCAAAAGCATTTTTCACAGAACCAGAACAAACAATCTTAAAATTTGTATGGAACTGCAAAAGACCTTAAATAGTCAAAGTCATCTGGAAAGAGAAAAGAAGAGCCGGAGGCATCAATTTCCAGACTTTGGGCTGTATTACAAAGCTCTAGTAATTAAAACAGGCACAGACTGGCACAAAAATGGGCACATAGATCAATAGAATAGACAGAAAACCCAGATATAAACCCAAAATTATATAGCCAACTAATATTTGACAAAGAAGGCAAGAATATGCAGTAGGAAAAAGTCTAATCAACAATGGTTTTGGGAAAACTGGACAGCTACATGCAAAAGAATGAAACTGGACCACTTTCTTACACCATACACAAAAATAAATTTAAAATGGACTGAAGACTGAAATGTGAGATGTGAAACCATAAAAATCCTAGAAGAGAACAGAGGCAGTAACCTTTTTGACACTGGCCATGGCAACTTCTTCCTAGATAATGTCTGCTGAGACAAGGGAAACAAAAGTAAATATGAACTTTTTGGACTTCATCAAAATAAAATGCTTCTGCACAGCAAAGGAAACAATCAACAAAACTAAAAGGCAGTTTACTGAATGGGAGAAAATATTTGCAAATGAAATATCGGATAAAGGGTTAGTATCCAAAATACATTAAAAAGCCTATACAACTCAACACACAAACCCCAAATAATCCAACTAAAAATGAGCAGAAGACATGAATAAGCATTTTTCCAAAGAAGACATACAGATGGCTAATAGACACACGAAGAGGGGCTCCTCATCACTGATGATCAGGGAAATGCAAATCAAAACTATAATGAGATCTCACCTCACACCTGTCAGAATGGCTAAAATCACCAATGCAAGAAACAACCGGTGTTGGTTAGGATATGGAGAGAAAGGAACCCACTTTCACTGTTGCTGGAAATGCAAACTGGTATAGCCACTATGGAAAACAGTATGGAGGTTTCTCAAAAAGTCAAAAATAAAACCGTGTTATGATCCAGCAATTGAAATATTGGGTATTTCCCCCAAAGAATGCATAAACACAAACTCAAAGGGATACATTCACCCCTATGTTTACTGCAGTATTATTTACAACAGCCAAGATCTGGAAGCAGCCCACGTGTCCATCCACAGATGAATGGATAAAAAAGATGTCACACACACACACACACACAATGGAGTAGTAGTCAGCCATAAAAAGAATGAAATCTTGCCATTTGCAAGGACGTGGATAGAGCTAGAGGGCATTATGCTAAGTGAAACATGTCAGACAGGGAAAGACAAATACCATATGATTTCGCTCGTATGTGGAATTTAAAAAGCAAAACAAAGAAGCAAAGGAGAAAAAAGAGAGAGAGAGACAAAGCAAGAAGGAGACTCTTAATTATAGACAACAATCTGATGGACTCCAGAGGGGAGGAGTAGGGGGATGTGAAATAGGTGATGGGGATTAAAGACAACACGTGTTGTGAGGTATGGAAGTGTTGAATCACTGTATTGTACCCCTGAAACTAATACGGCACTGGAGTTAACTGGAATTAAAATAAAACATTGGAAAGATGTTTAATAGACTTGAAAGGGTGTGTGAAGACGATCACTCCTGTATTCTCACTTTACCTTTCCAATATTGACAGGCACATCTCGAGAGGGCGGCCATTTCTGATTTGTGTGAGGAAGCGAGCACAGTTATCGACGTGCACCACCGCATACCAATTCAGAGCTGTAAAAGCAGAGAGTGCATAGTTCTGACGTTTCTTAAGTCATATGAGCACACTCTGAAATAGAAAACGTGGAACACTTTGAGTTTTTGCTGGGCAACCTGTTTCTAAATAAATCATGTTTTTTTAAAAAAAAAAATTCTCCTTTGAGATTAAGAAAGAACCAGTGGAAAGATACCCCAAGGGAACTCTGTGACTCAAGATTGCAGACAAATAAATTACACCTCTGGTTCAGACTAATTCTGTGTGTGCGCTTCTAAAAAAATAGGCAAACAAATGTGAAGAGTGACTTAGAGTTTAATTGGTTTAATGCATTAATCACTGCATTGCGAAACCAGCGGGCTAAGCCAGCAAATTTAATTGTGGAAAGCGAATCCAACTGAAGATTCCATTTATCAAGGAACTATTTACTTCCATTTTCTCCAGATTTCCATTATGGCAATGAGTAGTCCTTCTTCATTGGACGTCTTTGTGTCATTAGAGAAACTAAGATGCTTAGCTGACTGTCATAGCACCTAATTGGAAAAAAACTATGTCGATTAAGTGGGAATCAGCTAAAAGGATCACAGATCATCCGGTGGGGAAAAGCCACAGGGATCCATTTGGCTGTTGGTTTACTGTTCATGTTTACACGAGGGAGTGCCAGGTCAGAACCCCCAAGAGAAATGTTCTTTTAAAGGAAAGAGAGCCAACGGGGCACTTTTTTTTTTTCCACCTCTGTGGTTATTGGAGGAGTGGTTAGTGCCAATAAAATATCACCTTAGAACCAAATGGGCAGGAGAATGCTGTACCTTTTAGCCCATTAGAAAGGTATTCTATAGAATACTAATCTCTACAGTATTCTATAGAGAAAACATGGAACCTTAAAATACTTTTCTTTAGCTTCAAGGAGCCTAGATTTTCATTTGAGTCTACCTGGGAGATTGAGATTCACCACCTCCCTACAAAAAACGGGAAGCAAAATAATTTCAAGTGATACCAGCTGGTGTCCTCTCCTTCCTTCCTTCCTTCCTCCCTGACCACTTCTATGCTTCTCCAGGGGAGCACTCCAGAATTTTAATTAAGAACATGAGCTTTTAATTAATCAATGGATGAATAGATAAAGAAAAGATATATATATTTTTTTCACACAACAGAATATTATTCAATCATAAAAAAGAAGGAGATCCTTCATTTGCAGCAACACGGATAGACCTAGAGGGCATTGTGCTAAGTGAAATAAGCCAGATAGAAAAAGACAAATCTTGGGCACCTGGGTGGCTCAGTGGGTTAACGCCTCTGCCTTCGGCTTAGGTCATGATTCCAGGGTCCTGGGATCAAGCCCCACGTCAAGCTCTCTGCTCAGCAGGGAGCCTGTTTCCTCCTTTCTCTCTGCCTGTCTCTCTGTCTACTTGTGATCTCTGGCTGTCAAATAAATAAATAAAATCTTTAAAAAAAAAAAAGGAAAAGACAAATCTTGTATGATCTCACTTATATGTGGAATCCAAAAAAAAAAAGAAAAAAAATTAAGAAACTGCGCTCATAGCTACAGAGAATAAACTGGTGGTTGTTGGGGGTGAGGGGTGGGGAAAATGGGCAAATGTGGTTAAAAGGTACACAGTTCTAGTTATAAAGTAAGTTAGTCCCGAGGATATAATGTCCAGCATTGTGACAGTACATATGCAGGTAAAAATACAGTACTGTATATTTGAAAGTTTGTAAGAAAGTAGATCTTAAAAGGTCTCAGCACAAGAGAAAAACTGTAACTGTATGGTGATGAGCGTTAAGTAGACCTCACTGTGGTGATCATTTTACAATGTATACATGCACCGAATCATGATGGCATCCACCTGAAACTAATATAATGTTATAGGTCAATTACATCTCAATTTAAAAAAAAAAAAGAAAAGAATAGGAGTTTGGTTGTAGGTAAAGATGAAGAAAGGAATGATTGTGTTATATCAGGCAAACAAAGGTTTTTGGTGTTTTTGCCATGTAAACTTTTCCACAACTTGAGGAAAATGTGCCAAATTCACACACGTCTCCTGTCAGTTGGTCTCTGTGGAAATGCAGAAGAGAGGCTGAGTTCTGCATACGTGGTACAGAAGGGGTTGGAGTACATGAGGACTGCAAGACAAATTGTCCATTGGAGGCTGTGGCGTGGATCTGAAAGTGACCTGTGAAAACTAATGTCAGGAGATTTCAAGATGTCCCAATGACGACACGGACATCCACAGGACATACAGAGGCTGTCCAAATTGTGTCTGTCTACCTCCAATTTTGTTTTAAACTTTACAGATTAGACTAGGAATAAAAGCATCATCTACTCCCCAAGATTCATGGTCTTCCAAAATGGCGGTTTATTTATAATTTATAAATTATATTTAGAACATAATTATAATTTATGTAATTATATTTCTTTGTAAACCCCATTTGTAAAAACACATAAACATACAAAAAGCATGATTATATATGTTTCACATAGATTCGCTTGGCTTTCTTCAATGATTAGCATTTTCTTATATATACCACAATGGCAGAAAAAAATACATCCAGTGAAAGTCTTTGAGTTTCAGAAACTCCTTAATTTACTATAATTTCTCCACAAAACCTTTCTTATTTATTTACGTCATTAAATGTTATTTTCAGGATATTAAATATTTCCAAATGGATAGGAAATTAACACAGAAAGCAGAAGAATTATGAAATTTCAGCATTTTTTAACCGTCTCAAATGGAGGCTTAATGCCCACCAATAAATAAATAAGTAAAAACAAAGAACATTCTCTTTGTGGTCAGCAAGATTCCAAATCACGTTGAAATGTGAGTTAGCACTGGGATTTAGGGAACGTTACTTAAATGCTCTGAGTCTTGATTTTCTCATCAGTAAAATGGGGATAAGAACACCCCCCTACCTGAGAGGGAAAGGATCCATAAACCAGGTAAGGAAGGCAAGATAGAATTTGGTGATACTGAATTTGGTAAACAGTTGTTGCCTTTGCCCTCTCTTCTAGAAGCATGTACTGCCTCAAGAGAGGGAACACAGGTATGAAGCATTTAAATTTTATTTTTATTTATTTTTCTCTATTTGTTTCTTTATTCATTTAGAAGTTTTATTTATTTGAGAGGGAAAGAAAGGGAGAATGGGGGGAGGAACAGAGGGAGAGGGACAAGCAGACTCTGAGCTGAGTGTGGAACTCAACTGGGGCTCGATCTCACAACACTGAGATCATGACCTCAGCTGAAATCAAGAGTCAGACACTTAAAAGACTGAGCCATCCAGGCACCCCCAAAGTGTTCACATTTCAGCTTTTGAGCTCCAAAATAGGCTCCTCCTTTCCTGTTTTTGAAGTTCAATTAAGAGGGAAAAAATAAAGTGTGCAAATCTTAAGCATACAGCTCAACTACAAAATGCATAACTTTCTAGATAAAAATGTCCATGAAATAGCCAACACAATGAATGAAAAAACACCCTAACTGAGGCCCAGTGCAGAGATACTAAGACATCAGTAGGAACAGAAGATCCTAAAAGCTTCCAGGGAAGAAAGAGAAGGTCCGATACAAAGGCAAGAGAATCCAAATTTTATGGGGGCTTCTCAAAACCATAATAAAAGCCAGAGGACCAGGGAGAAATGATTCTTGACTTACTGATTCATCAATCCAGAGGAAGGATAGAGTAAAGACATTTGTCAGATATGCATGGTCTAAAAATACTGAACTCTCATGCCCAATTTCATGGGAGTTGTTAGTGGAAGTGCTACCAAAACTGGGTGCACCAAGGGAGCAGCGGTGGACTCCAGACAAGAGAATCTGAAACCAGACTGTTGGTGTACCTGGTCCAGCCTGAGGCTGGAAGATTGGAGGTTTAGGAGAGATGTAGCCTAGAAAAGAACTGGAATAGTTAAGTTAGCTATCTGATATGTTTGGTCATGTAGGTAAGCAATAACAGCCAGAAGTTTTCCATAATTTGTTGAAGATTTTAGGAAGAATGAAACAAAGCAAAACAAAACAAAACAAAAAAAACAAAAAAAAAAACCCCACAATGATTGGCTATAAAAATAGTAGCTATTATTAGATCCAGGGGAATAAATTTAAAAAGTTGTATACAGAATGAATTAAACACAGTTCCCGGTCATAATATTATAAACACAGAGTATTGATTTGACCAATATGGAGAAGATGGAGGAGATGGAACTAGAGTGGGAGCACCAGGGTGGTCCAATACAGTGTTCATGACAGGAAATCAGCAGATAATGTCTAAAATCAATAAACTGAAAAATAATCATCTAATGATATTAGTTAGAATCAGGGCTGTGAATGCTAAAATAGCAAAGAGCTCAAGGCACCATTTTCATCACAAGACTTATTCTCTTTGATTTTAATTATGCACATGTATCAGTTTGATAATTTTTTAAAAAATTATCAAGAGAAAGGAAACACAGAGATGGTAGTCTTGGGAGAAAGGTTTCTGATTTGCAAGAACACGCTCTTAGGCATTTCTAAAGCCTAGAGTGAATGCCCTACATGGGGCACTGCAAAGAGAGCCGATGACTGCCAGGCTCTCCTGCCCCTCAGAATTAGATCGATGGTGGAGACAAGGCATTGGAGTGGGGACAGTCTAAGTAGGCACCAGCATGAGTGGACTCCTTGCCTCCTCCCCTCTTTCCACTTTGTGGCCTGTGGGTGAACTTGGACTTTCAGCAAGAGTGGATTGGACTCCTGGTCTCCTAAGGTTGCTTCTGTTTTTAACATCCTGGTGATTTGTGACTCCAGAGATGTAAAAGAGGAGAAAGTAGAAGACAAAATGGAGATGAATAAAGAGAAGGAGGAGAGATGACACAAAGAGAGAAGACTGAGGGGGAGGAATATGGAAAGAGAGAGGAAAACCCAACACTGCATTCGTTGAGAGTAAAGCATGTGCCTTGACATTTTGTATCCTTAATGGAGGCTAATTAAATGATGGAAGCACAGCCCAGGGAAGAGCCTTCAGTGATGCCTCTCGAAATAGAAGGCTCAGTATTTATTTGGAAGACAGTAATTTCATTTTCCAGGGAGAATTTTCAGTAAGAAGAGTTTACATGGGCAATTAAATTCTTACCTTTCAACATAGCTGCCTGAGTGCTATAAAAATAAGAATGTCTCACATTTCCTATGAGTCAGTATTTTCTATAGACCTATATTATCTGATCAGGTCCTCGCAACGCCATTGTGAATTCAGGACTACTCTGCCCACTTCCCCTTCATGCACACTATGGCTCAGAGAGGTGGACTCATCTGTCCAGCAAGAAGGCAGAAGCTCCAAGGTCAAACCAAGGTCTCTCTCATTCCCAAGCCCGCATTCATTACCTCTGCCCCTCCTTCTGTGGCTCTCCCAACGCCAGAAACAGTTACGGAGGAGAGAGTTCACCCAGCCCTCCATCCCAAGCAACGGGGTTCATTTCTCTGTCCCCATGCTCATCTCCTTTGTCTTTGTCTTCTTTCTGGTCTTCCTTTTCATTTTCTCCATCTAAGCCTTCCATGTCTTCTTCTTCCTCCTCTTCTATCTTTTGGAATAGGCGCCGCATTCATATTGTTCAAAAATGGAACCAACAGGGAAGGTAGGCGCTGAGAAATCCCGCTCCTCGGCTGCCCAGTCATGTGTTCCTGCCTCCACCCCAAGGCTTTGCCATCATTCGTTTCTTTGGTATCCTTGCTGTGTGTCTTTCAGCCAACCAAGAACACAGAAATAATGTTCCTATTTCCTACTTTCTTACCCCAAAGTTAACATACCACGTTATAACATACTTTTCCCCTTTTCTATTTTCATTTAGTGATGTGTCCAGGAGATACTTTGATTTTAGTTCACAGGGAGCTTTCTCATTTAAACATATATATATATCTATAGATAGATAGATGGATAAATAAACTGGATAAACTGGATAAATAAACTTATGATTTATTCACATGCTGGCATAGCCTGTCCCTGTTAAGATATCTATCAGGTATCTATCTATCTATAGATATATATATATATGTTTAACAGGGACAGGCTATGCCAGCATGTGAATAAATCATAAGTTTATTTATCTAGTTCCTCAAACATGGACCCTTGGGTGGTTTCCAGATGTTTTAATACCACAAACAATGCTGGAAGGAATGATCTGTCAGATGGTAGTTTTTCCTGCTCAGATAGAACCCTAGGAGCAGGGTCACTGGGTCCAAGGGAAAGTGCATTTGAAATCACGATGGTTACCCCCCTGGGGGGGGGGGACCTCTACCATTTGGTGCTCCCACTGAGAAAGACCAACATCTGTGTCCCTAGCACTTACCAGTGGGGGGGTTTTGTCAGACTTTTGGAAGTGTTCCAAACTGTGCCCTAGTGGAGTTTTAATTTTCATGTCTGTAATTATGAGTGCTCACAAGTGTTTAGGACTGTTTGGCTTTCTTAGTTTGTGAACTGCTCGTGACCTTTGCCCATTTTTCTATCGGTCTTGGGGATCTTACTATTTTTTTTTTTAATCTCTCAGAGAGCTTCATATCTTTCGGAGAAAAACACTTTTCTGTGTCATGAGCTGTCAATATTTCCCTTAGTTGCTGTCTTTTTTCTTTGTGTTGTGCTTTGATGACATTTTCTACATAGAAGTGGTTGTTGTTGGTTCCTGTTATAATTATGAACCTTTTTGTTTGTTTGTTTGTTTGCTTTTGGAGTTTGAGACATAGATATCCCAATCTACTCCAAGGTTATTGTACTAGTCAGAATCCTAAGCAGAGTCTCAATTAAGATAATTCGAGAAGAGTTTATGTACAAAAGGATTACTTATAAGGGGGTGTAGGCAAGATTTAGGGACTTCCCTCCAAGGGTGGTGCAAGAATCAGGGGTGTCATTACCCCTGGATTCCAGGGGACGAAGAGCTGATAGGTTACTATAGCTTAGAGGGAAAGAGAGTTTTGTAGACCAGGCCAAATAGAGAAGAGTTGTTGTGTCTGCTGGGGAAACAGTGGCCTGCAGGAGGAAGCCAGGAGTGAATACCCTGCCTTCATTTCCCTCAGGCCCTCCTCTGTCCTGTCATGGCTCCCTGTTGGCTGGAGGGTACAGGAACCTACTGGTTCATCAACGTAAGCAGTTCCCCAGCAGGGAACAGGGAGGGCGAGTGGGTCAGAACTCTGCGGGGCAGGGTTGGAAAGTGCAGGAGATCCAGCCCAGTTATAGAAGGCCTGTTGGTAATGCTTTCATAGCTTTATTTTCTATATTGAAAACGTTGATGCATCAGAGTTTACCTTGATGTGCTAGATGGAGCATGGGTCGAACTTTACCTTTCCCTAATATCTATCCACTTGACCCAATGCTATTTATTACAAAGGCCACCTTTCCCCACTGATTGGAGTATCCATATTTGTCATATACTAATGTCCTGTGTACATTTGGGTCTATTTCTGGACGACCTCTTCTGTTCCATTGGCCTGGGTGTCTATTCATGTGCCATCTTGTACTATTTACCAAGGTCTTACAATGGGTTCTAAGGACTGGGGAGACCCTCCTCATTTTTTTTTTCTAGTTTAGGTCTTTCCTGTGCTATGCTTGCTGATTTATTTTGGCTGAACCTGCTTGTCTATTTCTGAGAGAAGGAAAATTTTTAGTACATTTTGGAGGATCATGTTAGATATATAAATTTATTGAGGGATGAGTTACATCTTTAAACTGCAGTTGATTTCCTCTTTGAAACAAATATTTGTCAAGAAACCTGGTAGATACCACCTTACCAATGAGCATGTTACCGTTTGCCATAATGGGACCTATGTTAGGTCTTCCTATGGGGTACATCAAGAACACACCATTCAAATAGTATTCCTGCCAAAAAGGTCTAATCTAAATCTAATCATGAGAACATGTTCTACAGAATCAAATTGGGGGCATTTTTCAAAGGAGATGGTCTATACTATTAAAAAATATCAGTATTGTCCGTTATGCCTCAATAAAGCTGGAAAAAAAAATCAGGACTTTGAAGGACAAAGAAGGATACAGACCTGTTGTAGATTAAAAGAGGCACAGGACCTGATAACTACAGAGGCTGCGTGGTCCTGTCTGGATCCTGGATCAGGAAAAAAATATACATAAAGGATGTTAATAGAAAAACTGGTGAAAATTGAGTATGTACTGCACGTTAGGTCATAGTATTGTATCAATGCCAAACTATTTGACTTTGATAATTGTATTGTGGTTTAGTAAGAGGATATCCTTGTTATCACAAAATTCATGATGAAATATTTAGGGTTAAAGGGTGTTTGCTTCTCACTTTCAAATTGTTCAGAAAAAAATAATACACCTATGCATTTAGATAAGAGTAATGAAGTAAATATAGAAAAATGTTAATAACTGATAACTGGGTGAAAATATGTAAGATTTTTGGTGCTATTCTTATAACTCTTTTGTAAATTTATAATTACTCAAAAATAAAAAGCTGAAACAAAAGAAAGTTTGGGTGAATGGATAGGGAGAAGATAATGTTGAAAGGTATGAACTTCTTCCTGCTTTTAGCCAATTTGAGCTTGAATCTGCCTTGTAGCATGTTGTGTTAAAACCCAGAGGAATGGGGCATCTGGGTGGCTCAGTCCATTAAGCATTTGCCTTCAGCTCAGGTCATGATCTTGGGGGGATCCTGAGATCAAGCCCCACGTTGGGCTCCCTGCTTCCGTGGGAGGTTTGTTTTTCTTTCTGTCTGCTCTCCATCCCCCCATGTGTTCATGTTCATTTTCTCTCTCTGTCTCAGATAAATAAATACAATCTTCAAAAAAATTTTAAAAAACCCCAGAGGAATATCAAGTTAATCAATATTAGTCAATCTTATTTTCCAATTCCCATAACTGACCACTACTTTGATTGCAACACACAAGTCACACACACAAATTCCTTCTACCTAAAGCAGGTCCAATGAGTCAGTTAGACATGGCTGTGGGCCGAGTACCTCCTTCTCATAGGACCAAGAGAACAGGCAAGGGAGCCGAGCTTGCCCCTGGGATTTGGATGTTCGTAGTGTCAATGATCAGCAAATGATATTTGCTTTTGGTTTGTAAAACCAGAGGGAATCTCTGAGAGGTTCTTCTTTGGGTCCATCCCCACAAAAATAAAAACAGTGGCCATTGTGACTGTGCTTACCACCCCTAATTTCTGGAATGTTAACAGTGCTCCAGACTTTATTTTGTTCAGTTAATCTTGCATGATCTTGTTTTCTTAGAAGAACCTGGTGGGCAGTTACTATTATTACCCCCATTTGACAGATGGGGAAAGTGAGCTAACACCCCCCTCTAACAAGTGGTGGGAATGGGACTCAAAGCTGGCCATCTGCTTCTAGAATATGCTCTTTATATTCTCTGTGGCATCTTCACAACGCCCAATGTTAGGTACAGTCTTGGGGTAAGCGCTGTGAGGTGACCTCCCCGCCAGCAGGCTCTGGCCCCAGTAAAATTGGGAGAAACTCTAATAATCGCTAGAAACAGATAGCTCTTTGCCTTATAAAGTGTGGACCGGGGCTTCAGAGACTCAGAATCCTTGTTGGCGAAGGACACAGCCTCCAGGAATCTGTGAGAACGGTTTGAGAAAGGTTTGTGTATGAACTGTGTGTGCTTCAGGAAAGGATTCACAAATAAATCCTATGGATGCAAAGGAAGACACAAGGTCGGTGATAAAAGGAAACAGGATTCAGGAAACAGATGTTCTTTTGCAAACAGACCCAGAAAGGCTGAGAGGTGGGGGCAGGAAGAAGCAGCACGGGGACAGAGATGCTGCTCGGGGAGACGCTGGATGTCCAGCAGGATGGAGGGGAGTGCCACCTGTGTGAGTCTTCTCCAAGCCACCGGCAGCCGCGCTCCAGCGTTCACTCTCTGCCCTTCTGCTGTGCTCTGAAGGCAAGTGGGAGCATATGCGTGTGGAGGTTCCATTGGCCACTGTGTGTGTGTGTGCGTGTGTGTGCACACACATTCCCTATAATACACACACAGAAAGAGATTATGATGGAGGCTCATCTTGGTTACCTGATGATGCCAGGATTATAACTGGATTCTATGAGGTTATTAATCCCCAGTTCTTGGCAGAGCCTGATTAAGGAGTGCCCCAGCTGGGCAGCAGTGGCCCAAAGTGCCACTCCACGTGGCACACTGCAGTGGCCACTGTGGATGCTCTGTCCAGGTCTCCGTGGCCCCATTGGTTCTTGGGTGCCTAAGCCCCGATGTCCTTGAACTTAACTTCTGATGGCAGCCCCTATGCCTGGACTGCCCACAGGCAGCTGGAGAAGTTGACCTGTGTTTGTGGTCCCTCAAGTGTCTGGAAGTCACATTGCCATGGCAGGGGGTGGAGGGCTTCAGCAACAGCTGTCTGGGAAGGAATATGAAAGCCCAGGTTCCTTGCTCTGACAGAAGACAAGGTCCAACTTTCACTCTAGATTTATCTGCAGGATGGGCTGAGGTGGCAGGACAGCCCGGCGTGGCCGCCTCCCACTTCCTGCTCTGCTGTCCCTGCCCTGAATAAGTCACATGCCCACAGATCCTGGCCTCAGGCCCCACTTTGGAGGAGTCTGGCCTCCGACCACTATCACAGTCCAAGAAATGCAACAAGGAAGAGAAAAATGACATTTACCTGCAGAACTTGACTCCAGTTGATTGCCCAATGCGTCTGGAAAGAGTTCTTGACTATTTACTTTGGTGTGAGAGGTGAGCCCCGCCCACTCCAAAGAACTCACTGAAGTGCCTTCTAGAGAAAGCAGATCCAGGTCCCTGTGGGCTTTTTCACTGGTTTGTTTTCTGGACTAGACATATAAACTGTAGGGAGAACGCTGAGCAGAATTGCTTGGGATGATGGTGTGGAGCTTGAGTTTTGCCTGGAGGGAACAGGAAGGAAGGGGGCTGGAGCAGCACTCAGTTCCTTCTCAAAATAGATATTGAATGGTATTAAATTCCATTAAAGTATGAGTTTTCTTGGAGTACCCACATGCCTCCAGCTGCCCCTGCTTCCTGGTGAGAAAGAGGCGGGTTTTCTG
Source organism: Mustela nigripes (assembly GCF_022355385.1). NCBI lineage: Eukaryota > Metazoa > Chordata > Mammalia > Carnivora > Mustelidae > Mustela > Mustela nigripes. Next base: position 3,764,608 of record NC_081561.1, read on the forward strand.
TCGAGCTCTCTGAAGAGGAGGTAAGGAAGACAGAGGCTGCCAGGGTTGGGAGGGTGTGCATGAAGGCACTGACGTCCTCGAGGGAGCAGGAGGGCTCTACAGGCCTGGGTATTCCTGGGGTCCTGCCCAGTGGCCTGAAGGAGTCAGACGGTGAGACCAGAGTTGACCGCCCCACACCCCCCATGACTATGGGATGAGTCACAGTGGGGGAGGGGTTCTGGCGTAGTCCAGGACAATGACATTTCATCTGTACGTCTGAGAAGTATAGGGACATTCTTTCACAGGTGGAGAGAGGACCTGGCCCTGCCCACATCCGTTACCCATCAGACTTGTGTTTTAAGTCTGAATTTTGACAGAACTTCTTTGTCATGAGAAAATTAACAGGATAGGAGTCATTCAACTAACGGGTCTAACGAATATACCAAAGGTTTAGTCAAGCTAATGTCTGGGGCAGAACACAATGAGCAAATGTATGACTTGCTCACCTGTTTTTGCATCAGGTCTCTAGACTGAGTGGCAGCTGCTGTGGGAACCCTGCGTGATTCAATCTGAACGGCTATGGACCAGCTCCTGTGCTGTAGGTAAATGAAAGGAACGGGCCTACCTCTGGTTTTTGGTGTGCTTCCCATGTTTTAGGGAGTTATGTCTTGTGCCCTAATGGATGTATGTGAGGACAGACTCTGGGCCATGCTCAGCATCCAAGGGGCATAGGGAAAGGACTGGCCTCATGAAGGGGAGGATAGATCTGCTCTCACCGATTAGTAGGGATGGGTGGGCGAGCTGCAGACGACCTGAGCTCACAGAGCCGTTGTCGAGAATGAATGAAATAATGCGTGCAACCTGTCCTGGAGAGTGGCTGACCCGAAAAGTACGTAGGATGTATTGTCCTTTGTATATACATACACACACACGTGATGGTAGATACATACCACTGTATTTAATTATAACATATGAACACTCAGTAATGGACAACAATAAATTATTAGATTATAACACATTGTTATATAATATTTTATGTGTGATGTATCATTATATCAATGTCTTATGTGTATATCACTTTATGTTAATATATTATGTATAGTATATTCCTATATTGTTACGTTAACAGATCATGTATAATAATTTATTTTTAGTAATTTATTATTAAGCATTGCATTTTAAATAATACTACCATTTAATTTTATATATTGAGCTAGTGTATGAAATTGAATATTATTTTGTGTTGGTATATTATATATACATAGTACATATATACAGTACCTATTATTGTGAGCAAGGGTCTCAGGGTGGAATGTTCCGGTCTGTTTGAGGAGAGAAGAGCAGTCAGTCTGCTCTGTATAGCCCGTACAAGGACACAGAGTGGGCAAGGAGGATGCAGGGGATTTTAGGATCACTGTTATAGGGCTCTGTGGGGATCTGAGCTGCATTCAGTACAAAAGGGGACACTTGCTCGTCACAAGCATGTACCAAGCTCTTCGTGCAGGCCAGGTGCTGTGCTAGGTACAGGAGAAGCAGCCACAAATGACATGGGGGGGTACCCTCCCTAATGGAGACCACCCATGCTTGGAGACCTGTGAGGAATCAACCTGAGAAAGAGAAGAGAACTGCAGGGTACCCCAGGCCACACAAGGAGGGGCTATGGCCCCATAGCTCTGGGTCTCAGGACCTGGAGTTAGGTAGGTGAGTGGTAAAGAAAAGGGCTGGCTGGTGCACAAGAAAGGAGAGTTTCAGACCAAAAGGCAGACCCTTTGAGATGCCCAGGGGGAAAGGGGGCTCTTCAGGAGCAGATAGCTGGGGGGAGCAGGCTGAGATGTGGCTGGGACATGTGCATTTGAGAGGCCTAGGCTAGGGGTCCAGTGCCAAGTTCAAATGCGCTGTGAGAGGAGAGAGCCCAGCAAGAAGCTGGGGTTGCTAAGGCAGATGGTGGGGTATTGAGGGGCCTCTGGGTGGGTGACGCAAACCAGCAGCTGGGGGAGTTCAGATTCCGTGCTGTGGACAGCCGAGGCAGCCTGAGGAGCTGGAGCCGGGAGCGGGGTCAGGCTGGAGGCTAAGGAAGACCCGGGCCAATCATGGAAGCCAGGGCAGGGCCACAATGCGGAGGGGTCCAGCAAAGCTGGCACCGGGTGGAAGGAAAGGAGGCATCAAGAAGATGGGGGATGCATCTTGGGAAAAGGAAGAGGTTTGTTTTAGTGTTTCCAGCATCACATTTGGAAAGTTGGTTGAGTTTTTTTTTTTTTTTTGGATTGTTTTAGGATTCAGAAATTCAAACAGATTTATGAAACAATATATGATTTTCGCATTAGTCACTGATAACCTCTAACTGAACAGATCACTCGATTGCTTGCTAATTGCTTGTAATTGCCAAGATCATATGTATGAACAATGTGGGAATTCCCCTTCACCACACACACACACACACACACACACACACACACACACACACTTGCATGCACACACACGCAGATTCTGAACTGTGTTACAAAGGTGTATTAATCTGACTTCTGAGAATCATGTGGAAGGATTAGGATAAAGGCTAGAGGATTTTAAAAAAAGGCTAGAGGCTATGGGGGGCCCATTTTGACTCTGTAATATGATGAATGTCTTAGCAGTTAGACAGATTGACGTGAATGGAATGGTTAAAGGGCAAGCAGACCAGAGCTCTCTCACAATGGTTCAAAGGAGGCTGATTGAGGAGATAGTCTCACGGGTGCACGAAGGGACCGATGGCCTCAAAGGTGACTCTCAGGTCGGAGTCTACAATCCTGGGATTTCATAGCCTTTAAGAAGACACCTTGGGGGAGGGGTGCCTGGGTGACTCAGTGGGTTAAGCCTCTGCCTTCGGCTCAGGTCATGATCTTAGGGTCTTGTGATCAAGCCCGACATCAGGCCCTCTGCTCAGCATGGAGCCTGCTTCCCCCCATCTCTCTGCCTGGATCTCTGCCGGTCAAATAAATAAATAAAATCTTAAAAAAAAAAAAAGGAGGTACTTTGGGGGTCTTCTTTCTCCTTCCTCAATTTATTATTTCCTGCGCACAATTGCATCCAAACAGCCTATGCACAGTCTCCTTTGGGAGAACCCTGAGTTGACTGACGCTGGAGTAGCAGCTGGGCTTGATCAGTCCCCTGCTGGTCCCTCTTTTCTCCCCTTAGTCTCGGGGCCAGCATTCCCTGAAGTCCTGAACTCTAGCTTGAATAACCCTGTGGTTTTGGCAGGGTCACAGCACAGCCGCTAGACCTGGCTTCTTCCCTCCACATTACGTCCTCACACTCCATCACGTCGCCCACCAACTCCCCATCCCCTCCCCCCTCCTCCTATCTCCCCACCTTCTTACCCTTCATCCCTCCTATTCTCTAGCATCCTTCCCCCCACCGCTGCCTTTGCTGCAGACCAAGGGAGCAGAACTGATGGGAGCCAAGCACTCTCTCTGCAGCGATTGCCGCAAGGCTGCAAGGAGAACTTTTCAGAAGAGCTCAGGCTGCTTGGTGACCTAAAGATGGAGAATGTCAAATTGCTCATTACCGTCTTCAGAAGTTCCAGTGTGAGGCCGCTGTGTCTGTCCTCTGCCCCCCGGAGGGTAACAGAGAGGCAGATGAGAGCCTCAGCTCCTGTAATCCCCGGGGAACCCTCCATGCTGAAGCTGGCCCCAGTCCTTCCTGCCGGCTCTCCCTGCTCTCACCCGGAGCCCCTGGCTGCAGAGTGGTCTTCCTGCACCACCAGCTGCAACCATGCTTCCCATCCCTAAACAGGTCTCTCTGCCGGTATCGCCACCCGCCAGCTGTTCCAAACCACAGACCCTGCCAAGCGAAGCACTTGACAGCATAAGCACTCGGGTGGCTGTGCACAAAGAGGTCACACTCAAAGAGGGCAGGAAAATAGCCCAGGACTGAAACGCGGGCCCCTGTCCCCGGTCTGACCTTGGAGACAGAACTGGTCTTGGCATCCCTCTGGCTCCTCCTCTGTGGCTAGAGGACATGGAAAGCAGTCATCTCTGAGGTTCAGCCAGCTAGAAATCTCGATCACCTGACAGCTGACATTCCAGAAAAGAATTTAAACAAGTGTTTATTTTTCTCCACCCCTGTGGTCCTTCTTAGGTTACAAAATTAGGAAATCAAACCAAAGCTGGACGCAGAATATGCCCTTCTGGGGTGGCAGCTATTTCTAGTGTGTTACTGGGCTCCAGACCTCGCCCCTTCACCAGTGCTGGTGCTTTCTTCCTTTCAGCTGCTGCTTCTTGATACTTACAAGGGGGGACACTATAGTCCCTGCCGCCCTTCCCTCAGTGTCCTGCAAACCCCCCTCCCCCCCACCCCCGTGTTAATGTCTCTCTGGGACTCCCAGGTTGGCAAGGCACAGGACCGAAATGACATTCTGGGGAAAAGGAAAAAGGAAACTGATTGGAGCAAAGATAAACCAGAGTTGGAGATTCAACTGAGTACCATTTCCGGCCAGAGGGAGCACTTGGCCCGTGATGGGCTCTGTGGATGAGTCAGCACAGGAACGGCAAACGCAGCCTGTCAGGTCCCGAATCTGTGATGGAGGGGGAATATTGATCACACTGGGGCGAAAATGAGGAAGAGAGACGGGGAGGGAGGGGGAGAGAGCCATTTACACCAGACAGATGCAGATAAGGAGGCAAAAGGCGTTCAGCCCTAGTTTTCTTTCCCAAGAGCCTTGCTTTATCTTTACTAAGCTCCGAGCAGCTCTCGATGCCTTCCAAATAAGTTGGAGGTGAGCTGGCGTGGGAGGTGGGGGACAGTGGAGTGCAAGGCTGCCGATGGTTTGCAAATGTGCCCGCACACCTGGCCACTTCTGTCAGCAGCAACACCTGCTCTGTTTGGATCCGGGCTACCTTCTCCAGCAGTAATAATGCCCGTTGCAGGAAAGGTGCCGAGCCCAAGGAGCTGACCCATTCACCCTTGGCTTTTTACCAGCAGATTCTGTTGTCCATGGTTGAAGTGACTATGTTGCCCGCAAATAGGGCTTCAGAGCAGGGAGCATGAAATACATTCCAGACAGAAAGAAGGGATTCATTTTCCCTTTGAGTACAGGTTTAGCCCATCGGAGGACAACAGTGCCGTTTCCCCCTTAGCTATGTCTGGAATGAATCTCCTGGAGATAGACTGTTGGGTGCAAAAGGGAAATGAGAAATGTAGTCTTTGAGAACTGGACACCCTGTGCCTCTACGGGTGCAGGGTTCTAGAGGGCACGCCCACAGTGGTTTTGCTGCACGTTACCCAGTACAGCATGGTATAATTAGCAACAAAACAAGCCAATGTAGCAAGCATGTATTAAACGACAGCTATGTACCAGGCACACTGTTAGCTGCGGTGCTGCAAACATGACTAAGGCTCTGAATTAGTCACACGCTTTCTCATGGTTTTGTTGGTTGTCAGGAAGGAAGTTCATATTGGAAATGCTTCACGGAACAGCATGGTAAGGAGTCACTGGAATGCTTGAAAGAACAAGGGACGTTACATTGGAATTTCACTTATTTTATGAAAGAACAAAAATAAACTGAAGCTGTTGAAACTTAAGTAAATGTTTCTTAACCACATATTCTCTAAATATAAGAGTTGACAGAAGAATTCACTGTTTGGGGTTTTCTATCCGTATGCACATGTGTACACATCGACATGTCTGGGTTTTAGAACATGATTGCTTGTCTCTTTCCACACGAAGATGAGGACATTGACATTCTCCTAGTGCTTCCGTTTCTCTTCCTCTTCCTCTTAATTCTATTCAGTTCTATTGTTATTTCTGGTTGAACTGAGTTCCCTAAAAACATATGCTCAAGTCCTAACCCCTGGTACCTGTGAATGTGACTCTATTTGGAAATAGGGTCTTTGCAGATGTAAAAATGTTAATGAGGTCATACTGGATTGCAGTGGGCCCTCATGCAGCCAGCGACTGGTGTCCTTATAAGGAGTAGGAAATTCTGACCCAGACACACAGAGGAAAGAAAGCTGCGTAAAGACAGAGACTGGGGTGGTGTAACCATAAACTGTGGAATGTCCAGCGTGCTGGCAAACCCCGGAAGCTAGGAGCTGGAACAGAGTCTTCCCTTCGGCCTCCAGAAAGAATCCCCCTGTCAACATCTTGATTTGAACCTGTGGCCTCCAGTGTTGTGGGGGATTCAGTTTCTGTCGTGTGAGTGCCTCAGTCTGTGACGCTTTGTTAGGGTGGCCCCAACAAACGTATAGTTATTTTTCCAATGTCCCAGTTTATGTTGTCTACCAGTGATGTTCTGTTTGGGAACTGTAACTGTTTGTTTGTTTGTTTGTTTATTAAGATTTTTTTTAGTGTATTTGACGGGGTGGGGGGTGGGAAACACAAGCAGGGGGAGCGGCAGAGGGAGGAGAGAAGCAGGCTCCCCAGTGAGCAGGGAGCCTGATCCTGGGCTCAATCCCAGGACCTTGGGACCATGACCTGAGCCAAAGGCATATGCTCAACTGACTGAGCCCCCCAGGAGCCCCAGTAACCCTAATTCCTACTGGTGTGTGACGCGTGTGTTTCATGATGACATAGATTCATTGCTCACTAGCTGTTTCTTTAGGCGTGCAGTCTCCCTTTCCTCTTGCCTGTCATTTTATCCTCTCAGCTTTGAACTCTTGGTGAATTCCCCTCCCGGCCCTCACCCCCCCCCTCCCCACCCTGTTCTTTGTGCTATATGTTTGCTTAGCTGCCCGGCCACTTCTTTCATCTGACACATGCCTGACTAGCTCTCTGCAGACCTTCTGTTTGCTCTGAATCAAAGAGGGTAACTTGACATTACTCCTTCCCTCTCTGAGACCAAGTTGTTTTTCTCTATGAGCAGTATGAAGCCTGTGTATTTCCCTTTCTGGTGCCTCAGAGAATTGCAGGTGTAAAGGGAAGAGACTCAACTGACAAGAGCTGGGATAGTTGCTGGACCGTCTAGACTTTCTTTCATGAAAGGGAATTCCGTTCCCTCTCTGCGACAGGCCCTACTCACCCAGCTGGAGGGTATGCCCCACTCGCATGGGAACTGGGCTAAGGCTTACAGATTATTTCCCCAAAGCTATGCACACTCCGCCAGGCCTTTGGTCAGTCTCTGATTCACCCCCTTCCTTGTTTTACCCATTTTCCTCCCACAACTGATTCCACTACTCATTTATCAGAAGAGGAGAGAGAAAGACATCTCTCCTCCTAGTTTGGCTCTCAGGATTTGGGGGACCCACAGTTATGGCTCTGGGAGCCATATGGCTGCTGTCCGACCACAGGGCTCCATGCCACATTCTTCCTTGCCTTGGCTTCCGACTTTTTTTTTTTTTTTTAATTTATTTATTTGACAGACAGAGATCACAAGTAGGCAGAGAGGCAGGCAGGGTGGTGGGGGGGGAAGCAGGCTCCCTGCTGAGCAGAGAGCCTCATGTGGGGCTTGATCCCAGGACCCTGAGATCATGACATGAGCCGAAGGCAGAGGCTTTAACCCACTGAGACACCCTGGCACCCCTTGGTTTCTGATTTTTGACATGTATGGGTTTTTTTTGTTTTTGTTTTTGTTTTTTCCCTGAGTTATACTCATTTCTCCCTTGGTTGCTATCAGAAAATTCCTTTTTTTCCCCTAGTTTAATTTTTTTTCCCCTTATTTTTACTGAGAATTGGGAAGAGATGTTCTGTAAAGCCATCTTAACTCAGAAGTTCACTACTAAAAATAATGAGCTTATCTTGAAGTTGTTTAAAATAATAGCAGCTGATGTTGACTAGGTAGATGGGTGACAATACTGTCACTCAGACTTCTAATTTCATCGTCCTTTTTGTTTTTTTAAAGATTCTATTTATTTATATGAGAGAGAGGAAGAGAGAGCACAAGTGGGAAGCAGGGGCAGAGGGAGGGACGACTCCCCGCGGAGCAGGAAGCCCGACACTTGGTGCTCAATCCCAGGACCCCAGGGTCGTGAACTGAGTCGAAGGCAGACGCTTCACTGACTGAGCTACCCAGGCGCCCCTCATTTCATCATCCTTACCCTAGAGAATTGTCGAAGAGAAAAGAACCACAAAGGATGAGTTTTGCTTGCCTTGGAGAGGGTTCTCCAGAGCAACAGAAACAAGAGGATCCGCAGACACCCGTACGTGTATCTAACTTATTATATCTGGAGGGAGATTCATTAGGGGCAATTGGCTCATGCGATTATGGGGCCAAGAAGTTTCACAGTCTGGTGCAAGAGCAGAGACCCAGAAGAGCAGGGGTCTAGTTCCAGTGTGAGCGGGAGGCCCGACAACAGAGAGACCAGGGGTGTCAGTCCGGGTCCAAGTCTCAAGACAGGAGAAGATCAATGTCTCAGCTTCATGGGCAAGCAGAGAGACGGAGAACTCCTCATTCCTCCATCTTTTTGTTCTAGTTGGGACGAGGGTTGTTCTGTTTGCTCTGCCTAATCCAACAGATGGATGGGGTGCGCCCACACCGGGGAGGGTCTGCGGATTCAAATGCTAATGTCTTCTGGAAATACTTTCATAGAGACAACTAAAACCACACTTAACCAGATGTCTGGGCATCTTGCGACCCAGTCATGTTGACACATAAAATCAACCATCGCAGGCAGTACTCCGTATGATAGCTAAGAATTCAGATCACGGAGTCCGAGAGACACAAGTCTGAATTTTGGGCTCTGCTATACACGCTGTGTGGCCTTATTTTAGGTGACTTCACGTCTCTGTGCTGTAGCTCCCGCATCTGCAAGATGGGAACGAAAAGAGAACCACCACGAGGGCTAGTTGCGAGGATGAAAGGTGATTAGGCACGAACTAGGATCTTTGTGACTAGAAGAACCATCGGGCTGGAAGGAATTGCCGAGTCCATCTGACTTTTCTTATGGATTATATAGGAAGAATGAAACCAGAGCCCAGACAGACAAGCTCAGCCTGTCTCTGAGGAGAGAGACGGTAATGGAATCCGTGTGTGGTGCCCAGAATGGAAATGAGAGATATACAGCAAGACTATCGGTCATTCCGTACCACGAGGGCCACTTTGGCTGGCCGCACAGACGAGTCTGGTTGTCGGGGCTGGCTGGGGCTGCCATGGGCAGCGTCTGAAGCAGGATCTAGAAGTCAGTCAGGTGCTTGGGCCCGTACGGTCAGATGACTCTATGGGTGTGAACTCCTGTATTCATCCCAGTGGGGGGAGGGTCTTCACATTCCCTCGCTTCTCCATTAATCTTATCTTTTCGCTTTTACCAAATATGCCCTTTTGGGGAGGAATTTTAAAAAAGCAATCAGGTGAGTGCCGTGGGAGCTCTGCCATCATCAATAATGGTGTCACTAATCAGTATGATTTTATTCATCACAACAAAACTTCTGAGCACGAGCCCTCACCAGGCATTCCCTCCTTATCTTTACATGACCGGATGCGGCAGCGTAAAAGGCTTTTCCCCTTCTTTGGGTCATCCGTGGGGAAATGGAGCAACAACAGTGGTCAACTGCGTCCAAGAGACACTCAGCAACAGAATAGCTCAACCTGGAGATCACCTCCTGAGACAGAAAGGGTCAAGCCCCTCGTGTCTGCTTGCCGACCTCACTGTCTCTCAGGTGGGCTCGTCCCCACCCTCCCAAAGTTCGGGAGCAGGGCTCCTCGGGCAGAGGAGCTAGTTGACTTTGTCTGGCCATGGATCGTGCATGTGGTTCCAGTCACCCAGAGAGCCGGTGCAGGGACTCTCATTTCAATATGGTGTCTTCCAAGGAAGCAGCTTTATGACTTAAATCTCAAGCCCTCTCCTCGGTGTCTTCCCAGCACACCTTCCATTTGGCTTCCGAGGCATCGGTGGCTACAGGGGTGTTCCTGTGTGCACCATGTTGTGACTTAGCTTGCTATCTGTCCCAGCCCTTGTCATTCTGTCCTGAACACACTAGGTGCTCAATACATATTTGTTAAACTGACTTAGAGAATGAATCCATTCATATGCAGAGAATAATGGTTTGAGAACTGAAGATGTTCCAAGCAGATTTCGGAGGCAATACCAAAAGGAGTTTTTTTGTTTTGTTTTGTTTTGTTTTAGTGTGGGGTCAGAGAAATTAAGGGACACTGGCTGCCATAAAGGCTTGATACAATAATGGTTTATCTTGTCATTACATCCCAGTGTAGGTCTGGGTGCCTCTTCTACAGCGTCTGGGCTGTTCTGTTACTGTCCCACCAGCAGATAATTCCTATAGAAGGTCCCACTTCTGAGTCAAATACAGGTCATAAAAGTTCTAACTTCAACTGAAACTGTCTTGTGTCTTCTACAAAATGCTAGACTTACAACATAATTAAAAAAAAAACCCACAGTATTTATGCTAGTGATCAGGGCAGCCTCATTAAAAGTGTGATTACATCCAAATTGTCTTTATCAAGTCATTTTGTTCTTTAAAAAAATGTATTAAATAGATAATGGTGCATTGAGTCTCATGCTATATGATGTGTGGAATGCAAAAGAAGTAGAATGCATTGCCTACAAAAGTTAGGAATCTGTCTGCAGGAGGGGATAACGGGGTACTGTGGGAATGAGTAAAAAGTGAGAGTCTCCTGTTTTATGGTATCTGAAGTTAGGGACTGTGAACACGCCATTGGTTTTGTTAGAAGTGGGCACATGGTGGGGTAAAATGGTGGTCTAATGGGCAGTTTGCTGAAGTAGAGAACAGATTTAATACAGTAATATTAACAATGTGTTTAATGACCTTCCTTTTTTGAAATGTGACAATATGTGGTCAAAGAAGAAGGTGCAGGTTTAAGAAGTTAGTATTTATAAAGCGTGAAAGACACAGTTGTTAGGATAACTTTTTTTGTGAGTGGGGCTTGGGAGGCAGGTTGGGAGTGGGCTCAGGGGTTTGTGTTTGTTTCTTTGTTTTTGTTTTTTTGGCTTGGCCAAAAGATCAGTCATATTCCTGTGTACCCTGTTTTGCCTAAATCATGTGCTGGTGGTTCTGGGGAAAAAAAAAAAAAAAAAAAAAGGAATAAAGAGAATGTGTGTATTTGTGTCAGCCAGAACTCTTTCCTGTGATGTATTAGTATTACTTCAGCTATAGGTATAATTTTTGTTTAAACCTAGAAGCAGGACAACAGTTTTCCCACACTCTGCCCTGACGGAGGAAAAGAAATTGCTTCAACAATGTGTTTACTTTTTTGCCTGCCTCATTGTCAGTAATGTATTAAGAGGTAGTAGAGTTTACATGTTTTTGGAGGAAAATATGAATATTTAATTTAATCTTAATATCCCAACTATCAAATTAAAAAAAAAACGGTGGGAGTCTCAGCAGGGTTGAGTCAGTGTTCTTTAGGAGCCTCTTGGAGGGAATCCAGCTGGGTCAGGGGATGATTGGGAGAGGACAGGCAGGTGAGCACTTTCCAGGCAGAGTGGGCTGGGGGAGGGCTCAGGAATGGAGCTCCGGTAGAGGGACTAGGATGGGAAAAGTCACTGAGGCAGAGAGAGCATGGCGCATTCAGAGATCTGAACGGTTTCCTGTGGCCTGAACATTGGGCGGAGGAGACCAGGGAGACAAGAGTGATGCACAGGGGTCAAGCCTGAAGTCCTCCAACAGTGAAGGCTGCTTCGGCCTCTTGGACTTTATCTTCTCTTCGCTGGGTCTAGCCTTTTCTTCCCAGGCCTGCGACATTGTCTTGGGTCCTACCCCCCTGCTCTCAACCATCTGTCAGGCACAAAACTCCATGATCCCAGGTGAGCTGTTAGACAAATGCAGGTGTTCATAAAATAAAAGATAAGCCACTGAACTGGAAGAAGATATTTGCCACATGTGTAACCAATAAAGGTTTAGCAACCAGAGAACATAAAGAATGACTGTAAGTCAATAAGAAACAACTCAGTAGAAAAATTAGGCACAGCATGGGCGAGGTGTTTCACAGAAGGGAACCATGAATGGCCAGTAACAAAATGACAAGATGCCCACCAGGTCAGTCCCCAGGAGGATTAGAATTCAAGCTGCTCTCTCAGCCCAGTCTCTTTCCGTTTTTGTTCACAGACATTGAAAACCAAAGTGCCTTTCGGATCCAACGGGATGGCACCCCGACGGTGACATTTCCGGTCTTGGGTCAGGTTGGGAGAGAGGATATTTGGGAGAAAGAGTCCCTTGTTTTTCAGATTTCAGCAAGTGAGAGACTACTACCTTCTTTTATCGTTAAGGAGGAAAAGGCTGCCTATTTGGTTAATCTGACCACTTTGTTTAGGTTAATTTTAGTTTCCACAGAATAATGAATGCAGCTGCCCGAGTCCCTGGGAGCTGCAGGCTGAAGCTGTCATGGTAATGGGGTCCTGACAGAGTTTTTCCAGCCTCAGCTCATGCAGCCCTTCTATAATTTCTCCTCCCCTGCCTCTTATACCCTGTACTCTGGGCACAGGGAACTATTTAAGCCCTCTGACTACGCCACAATATTCTAAACCCCAAAACTGTTGCATATACCTCCGGCTCTGATGGAATGACCTCTACCTTGCCCCCACCCCGAAAACTCCTGCCCATCCTTCAAGACCCAGCTGAAAATTCCCTCTATGACTCATTCTTTTCCTGATCTACCCATGCAACATTAGTGTGGTCCCTCTTCTGGGTTTCTGTTGCACTTAAAACAAAAGACAAGTCTCTTCTGTTATAGTGCTTGTCTCATTGTGTTGTTACTATCATATATCATTTGTCTTCTGCTCCCAAGCGTGGGACGCTGAGGCTGGGAATTGTGTCTCTTCACTTTTGCATCAGGATGGTGCCTGGCCTTTGAGAAGTAAATGAGGAATATCCTTTTACATGAGAATGAAAGTCCAGAAATTCTCTGAATATTTTTAGGATGATCCTTTAATCTGCGAGGCATGGGGTGTCCAGGAAGAGGTTGCGCTGTATGGCAGAATTGGGTCCCTGCAGGTTTTTACGTGCTGCACATTTATTCCATACCAGCGAGCTCCCATAGATTGCTTAACTGCAATTCTGCAGGGAAGGGAAGATGCACAAAGTGTTTTCAGCATGGACTTTTAAGTTTACCTTTCTGAAAATCTCCTAGGAACTGCTTTTACCTAAGGGACACAATTTGGCACTCTGAGTATATTATTTAGGTTTCTGTGAAATCCTAGATGAATCCTGGACCATCATTGTCATGTTTCTGAGAGACGAAGGCAGAAGGTCAGACCAGGGTAACAGAGAAGTTCAGCACCTGGAGAGCACAGTGCTGTCCCCGGGCTTCCTCACTCCCCCTCCACTTTGTGAAAATGGAGCCAGTTTCTAACGAGGGCTGCAGAGGAAGGGTCAGCTGGCCTATTCATTATGGGCTCCTTCACACCAAGCTGACTTGAATCCCACTGGGCCTGGAAACCACCACAGTCCTTCTGAAAAGGGCTCTTTTGCCCCCAGTGTTCTTCAGGGGTGGTGCTCCCCTTCTAGAACTTTCTTTCCGAAGGGACCTGAGTTCGCTCAGCATGGCAGGGGAGGTAAATGGGTGATCAAGCCCACTTGGGAACTGAGCACCAATGACGGATGGGCCCCAGGGGGCAACTGAGTCTTAAGGAAGGACTGGGAGTGTCGAACGGGTCCGCTGGTCAGGCGGCCACGGTGCGGGGGGCCTGCTGATGGGTCCCGTCAGAGCGCGTGTAGGCTAGAGTGCCTGAGAGTGGATGCACCTTTGGAAACAGATGACAATGAAGGTGCTGGAGCCCGGCCCACTGTATACAGTCGCCCCGCTCATTCTCCGCAGCCAAGGGGCTGCTGTTCACTGGGACTGCACAGGGATGAGTGTGCACTTGTGGCTTTGGGCCTTCACATGTCTAGCTCCATTAGGGCAGACTATGTTCTCCTAGGCCAATGGGGCCAAACTCTTCCCCCAAGGCACATGGACCCATTTTCCTCACTGCACTGGTTTGGGCGCAAGTAACGGGGAGGGAGGGAGGTAAGCCCAGGAATACTGTGCTTCGGGCGGCCTGGGCTGAGCTCTGCTCACAAGGGCCTGCTCAGTGGGAAGGGGGCATGTAGAGGATGGTTCTGGAGTTAGTGAGACCCAGCCTGGAGTTCTTCCTCTGTTGTTACTGTGACGGGCGCTCCTGGCTCGTGCATCCCACCTCCCCCTGTTCCTGGATCGCCGCTCAGGAGCACCTGAGTTTCTTTCTTTCTTTCTTTCTTTTTTTTTTTAAAGATTTTATTTATTTATCAGAGAGAGAGAGGGAGCACGAGCGAGCACGGGCAGACAGAGTGGCAGGCAGAGGCAGAGGGAGAAGCAGGCTCCCTGCCGAGCAAGGAGCCCGATGTGGGACTCGATCCCAGGACACTGGGATCATGACCTGAGCCAAAGGCAGCTGCTTAACCAATTAAGCCACCCAGGCATCCCAGCACCTGAGTTTCTTGTCTCCAGAGTGTACTGTAAGCCTGCCTGCTTTCGGCCCTAGAGAGGTAACGCTCCCCTGGGGTTGAGCACTGGGTAGTGGTGGCGGGGGTGGGGGTGGGGGGGGTGCATTCTTCACGTGCTATGAGAACACATGCTTGTGTTGACTTCCTTCTTTCCTACCCTACCCTTCCGGACTTCCTGGGATCAGCTCCTAAGTTACTGACTGGTACAGTCTGTACTTGACTATCTTAGGCTCTGCTCTGTCTCCCTCTTCTGGGAGGGAGCCCAGACTAAGAGAGCGACCTCATGCATCTGTGTCATGGTTGTATGTGTGTGTGTGTGTGTGTGAGTGACTAGCAGGCCCTTCCCAGGATCCCTGCAAGGCTGATGGAGGTGATTGGGTAAGGCATTTGGCACAGCTTGTGGCCCTCAGTAAGCATGCGCTCTCGCCATTTCCTGCCATCTCCCGGGGACGATTCCATCTACCGCTGGAGGGACAACATTGGCTTTCCTGCCTCCAGACATTTCGTTATTCCCAGAAATAGTATCTTAATTAATACTTTGTCTGAAACGATCCACGGGGAGAAACACCAACTGCCAAAACGAAGTACAGTCTTGGTAAATAGAAAATAGGCAAATGGTAACACAAACAAACAAGAGACATCCGTGTGGGAACCGGCTGGTACTTTGAGGTTAATTCTCCCTCCCCACCCAGAATCCGAGTGTAACTGCTTTGGCCCCAGCCTGTGACGCCCCCTACTTCGGACTGGGGGGAACCCATCTTCTTGAACTTCAGTGACAGTGGAATGGCACCAGTGTCTTGGTCTTTTCTGCACACAGAGGTCACGCAGGGACTCCTTCATACTTGCATCAACAGAGTCCTTGCTGTCCACAAAGACCTCTCCCCGCCCCCAGGCAGGTATGCAAGAAAGGGACTCACAGGCCACGCTTTGCCTGTGACATTTACTTAGCTGGCGGCGGCCTGTTTGAACAATCCTAGCCCGACAGTCCCTGTCCTGTTGTAGAGGGCTCGATCATGTGATTAAGCAAAACTTCCAGAGGGCAGACTTCTTTCTGTAGAGGGAAATCTGGATATTCTCCTGGGGCTTTGATTGGGAACATAGTTTCCTTAGTGTTCCATGTGTGGGGACGGCCTCGAAGCTAGAAACAGGACACATCTGTGGCCACTGGTCAGGGCTAACTTCTTTTAACCTGCCCTTGGCTGTGAGTTCACCCCAGGCTCCTGCTCCCAAGGCCTCCAGGAACCCCTGGGAAAGGACTGTGAGTTCATTCACCTCACCTGGCGATTCAGCCCTGCTGACACTGGAGTAGATCAAATTTAAGGGTGAATTAGACCCATTATGGCCCCCAGAGGGCAATTAGGTTCCCAGACAAAGGGATTCTCAATGTCATTGCAGAGCCTGAAAGAGTTAGTTAAGTCCACTTAGTGAGGTATTTACTACCAAGGATCTTAGGCAGCGGATAGTTGATAAGATTATCTGGACAATAAAGATAAAAGAAATCCTTGGTAGTGGAGTGAATTAACTGGACAATGCTTCCATTACCCACAGTGGAGCTGTGGCTAATAAACATTTTTTTCATATTTTGGAGTTAGGCCTGTTTATGCTGACATCTAGATGAGAGGCAGCAAACTTTTCCCATAAAAGGCTGGATGGTAAATATTTTAGGGTTTGCAGGCCAGATGGCCTCTATCACAATCAACTCTGCTAGGGAGGCAGAAAAGCCCCTATAACAAGAGCAAACCAACTGGGGTGATCGTGTGCCAATAAAACTTTATTTGCGAACACAGGATATGGGCCAGATTTGAATTGCAGGTACTTAAACGAGAGTGAATTCTTGCAGACACACTATTTTATTGAATTATCTTACTGAATCCACTCAGTGGGCCTTTACTCCATCAGTAGATTTTGGCTAAGCATCTACTATGTGCTGAGCGCGATGGTCGGTGCCCACAAATGGCTAATAAAAGACACAGTTCCTCTCTTCATAAAGCTTATAATCAGGTCTAGTGGGGGATACAGAGAAATGAACAGGCCTGGACACTGCTGCATGAGAAGCCCTGGGTGGGGTCATTTCAGGTGGTGACAGCAGAGAGGGACTCTCCCCGCTAGACTTGACAGGTCCCAGAGGAGGTGGCCTCAGAGTTGTAGCTGGAAGGAAGATGAAGAATGGGCCAACTTGTCCAGGGAGATCTGGATTTGGGAGATGAGAAAAGGGAGAAACAGAAAAAAGGTGTTGAGACCCAAAGCCTTGAATTCTGGGGCAAGCCACGAGCGGTTAGCTGGATACAAGGGAGAGGCTGAATCACACAGGGCCCAGGGAGCTATGGCACCAAACCAAACCAAACCCAGAACAAAAATTCCACTGAGAAACCTGAAGATCTAGCTGGCTTTGTGAAGCAATTCAGGAACCGGGCAGCACCTCCCCTTCATCTTGTAAATTTCAGGGAGCTCCAAGGGGCTGTACAAAAAGGAGGGTTTTATAGGAAGGAGGATAGAACCAGAAACTTGTTAGCAAAAGAAAAGAATGAATTGTTCTGGTCAAGGTCACCTTCCCTTAGCGGGAGGGGACGGGGGTTCTCAGTAGGTGGATTGCTTCATCCTCCTTTGGGGATGGAGAGGGTCCCAAGTGACAAGATTAGATCCTTGATGGTAACCAGAAAATTCCTGACTGACTGCTGGAGAACTCCATTTCTCAGCATGGTGGAAGCTGTAATTAGATTAGGTAGTTGGCTTCAGCTTGGTGACTTGGTCAAAATGATGCCAGAGCTAACATACAGCATTATATTAGTGTCCGGTGTACAACAGTGACTCAGCAATTCTATACATTTCTCAGTGCTCATCAAGATAATTGGCCTCTTGATCCTGTCACTATCTCACCCCCCCCATCTGCCTCCAGAAACCGCCAGTTCTCTAGAGTTAAGAATCTGATTTTTTGTGGTTTTCTTTTCAACAGGATGATGGAGGAAAGTGACACAATTGGATTGGCATGAAGAGTTGGAAACCCGTCTACCTGGGCAGCAGGGGAGGGACCGGGAGGGATTTGGCTGGGGCTCGGGAGCAGCGATCCAGGCGGGGACATGGGATGGTGGCCAGATGGGTGAGGCTAGCAGACGTGGGAGAAACGCCTGCATTCTAGTGACCTGGTGCTGAAGTAGGCAGAGATAGTAAGTCTATGTTGATGGTCAGCCCTCTTTCTCAGACGAGTTTGAGGCCTGTGAAGGTGTGGGGATGAGCATGGAGCCAAACTTGGATTTAGGGTCGAATGGGCCTTGGGAAACCCAAGGTGGAGAGTCGGGGGTGATAACCATGATGGGGAGATGAAGTTGGACTTCTGGGTGAGAGCAAGCTGGCCAGCAGGGAGGAGGGGCTGCAGAGTATGGGCAAAGAGCCAACTCTTCCACTGCTAGGGAAGAAAAGGAGGTTCCCGAGGGAGAGGAGTGAGTGTCCAGTGGTCAAGCCCTCCTGGACAGACTAATGACTTGATGAAGATTTTCTCACCCATGCCTTCCTTTCAGTCTATGCAGGATCATTCCTGTTTGTTTCAGGACAAAGCTTAGATCTATAAAGGAAGCCAGTGGAGAATCAGATTCACTCAACCGAAACTCACATTACCGTCGATTTGACTGACACACATGTCAGAAGGCACATCAGAGTCTAAAGGATCCTTAGGGGCTATCCAGCTGTCTGCACCCTTCTGGCACCTCCACCAGTTGCTCCCCTCCTCCCCCCCGTGCGGAGGCCAGCAGTGGTTGCCATGTGAGAGTTTCACTCCTGAGTCAGGCTCCAAAACCTTGGGCAAACGACGTGAGCTGGTTGACGGGCAGAGTGAGCTGCAGGCCCGGGAGCTCGGCGTTCATCTTGGCCAGTTCTAGAGGTAGACGTGTGTCAGGCTCCATAGCCCTCCTCCCCCCTCTTGCAATGCTGGTAACTTGTGTTTTTGGCAGCTCCCAGACATGGGACCTCACTGTACAAAACCCCAAAGGTGGGGAACAAATGCGCCCTGCACATTTTTCCTTCCTCTCTCTGCAGCTGGAATTCTTGATGAGGCATTTCTTCTAGGGCAATCCTGGCCACTCGATGTTGCTAACCACTGGCCAATATCATGGTTTCCTCGCACGGCAGCCCCATTGCCTTCTTGGAGGAATCGTTTGCCTGTCAAGGGAAGGTGAGCTGAGTGGAAGGCAGTTTTGCTTGGCTAAAATCCATCCCCTTTCTCTATCAAGTTCTCCTTTTACACTTAGGTTCTAGACAGAAATTCAGCCTTGGAGGCCAGGCAGGCCTGGGCCTGATCAGGAGCCATGGAATCCATGCCACGAGGCAGGGCAGGAGCCATCACTGTGCCTGCTCTTCATTCACAGACACCAGAC
This sequence comes from Mustela nigripes, assembly GCF_022355385.1. Taxonomy (NCBI): domain Eukaryota; kingdom Metazoa; phylum Chordata; class Mammalia; order Carnivora; family Mustelidae; genus Mustela; species Mustela nigripes. The sequence goes on from NC_081561.1 coordinate 3,783,298, forward strand.
GGTGAAAGCCTGCCACAGCCTAACTCTGCTTTGGGATCTGAGCTCCCCTGCTCCTCCTTCCCTTCCAAAAGGCTTTGTGCCCTCCTGGACAGGTGATCAAGGATGTTTCCCAGGCCATCCAGGTGCTTCCCTACCATATTACTTCTCTAGGGTTGTCACAACATGGGCTACAGACCGGTTGGCTTAGACAACAGAAACAGGATGCACCTTTGACACCTGGCTAGGAAATCTCAGCTAGCTATCCAAGTTCATTGCTTACATGTTCTATTTTGCACAAAGCCATAGAGCACAATTGTGCCAAGCCCTCTGCTACTGCGTAATAAGGATCACCTTTCTGACGGTTTGTCATAATCTGCTCCTCACTTCTGGCTGAGAACTCACTAGAAGCTCCTGTACGTTCCGGTTTCTAGCAACATCCTGTTCATGATGCTGTATGCGTTCTCTAAGAACATGCAGCAGTTAATTTCCCTACAGCTGTCCTTTCTTTCTAGACCCTCACCAGAATTGTCTTTGACACCCATATTTCTACCAACAATTTTTCAAGGTGACTTTGGTTTTTCAAACATAGCTCAATACTTCTCCAGGCCTCTACCCATTACCCAATTCTAAAGATATTTCCACATGTTTACGTATTTGTTAGAGTAGCCCCCTATTTCCCAGTACCAAAATCTATATTAGTTAGCTAGGGCTGCCTTGTGCTCACCACAGACGGGGCAGCTCAAACAACAGTCTTATTGAGTCTTACTTAGTCTTAACTGTCTGTGAGGGATCACTTTTTGTGTCAATTTGACTGGACCATGGAATGCCCAGGTATCTTGTCACACGTCATTCTGAAAGATTACTGTTTTAGATGAGATAACCACTTAAATTGGTAAACCCAGTAAAACAGATTGCCCACCCTAATATGGGTGGGCTGCATCCAATCAGTTGAAGGCCCGAATAGCACAAAATGACTGGCCTCCTCTGAGCAAGAGAAAATTCCTCCTCCCCGACTTCTTTTGAACTGGGACATCAGCTTTTTTCTGCCTTTAGACTTGAACTGAAACATCTGCTCTCTCTGGATCTTGAGAAAGGGCCCAGTGTGAACTCAACTTCAGCTTATACAGAAGTATACAGAGGCAACCAGGTGTTTCAAAGGGAGAATGAGGGGACAGACAAGGGATGAGTGGGGTTCTTTAGAGTCAGGGAAGAACAAAATTCCAAGAGGCAGGGTTGGGGGGGATGAGGGCTCTTTTCCTTGTGAAACCCCTTTGGGTTAGCTCTGGTGCTTGTTGAAATGAGGTTTCGACCCTTTCACAGAGGCTGGGAGAGGGACCCTCTTCTGGTGTTGGCTGGAGCAAATGATTTGGCAAATCATTGCAAATTCCTTTGGCAGCCTCAAATTTTCTCAGGTGGGCACTTTGAGGGGTGCTGGGGTTATTAGTCAGGTGTGGCCTCAAGCTGTTAGCAAATATGTCAGTGTTTTGATCAAGGCCAAGGTGGAGGCCTAGAAGTGGGCTCAGAGGAGCCTGGCTAGTTTGGCCAACAGAATGATTACTTCTAACCAGAAGCCCTAGAGCAGAGGGCCCCTTCAGAGCCCTTGTACTCAGAGGGGAGGCCACGGGCTCTGTGTGACCAGCACTGGTGGAGCTGCCTGGGCAGGGGCCTGACCTCAGGGCACAGTTGCTTTCTCTGTAGAGGCAATTCCTCCCAGTGGACAGTCCCTGGCTGCCCTGCTCCCCACCACCAGGAAAGCAGTTCTCAAAGGCTTGGCAAGGCTGAGAATCCGCAGGCTGAGAAGTCAATTCTTGCGGTCAGGTGGCAAGATCTGAACAGGGCAATGGCAGCAAAGCCATCGCAGTTGAGCAGCCTCAAGATTTCTTCACTTCGTTGTCAGTATTGACAGGGATGGGAAGTGGACAAAGGCACAGAAGGCAAAAGGAACCACAGTGCATTCGCTCGGCTTCCACGAACACTGTGGGTTTACTGTCCCACACCCTGTGGGGTCTCAGTGCTATGGGCAGGCGCCACACTCATTTCACTTCATACTTACAGTCTTCATGGGTTTTATTTAAAAGTAACTAGGCCTTCACAAAGTTGGTTCTCAGTCTTCCTCATGGTGGCGAGGACTTTGAGAAATATTGGACAGTACTGGGGTGTCCCGCTTTTCCACAGCATGGATCTTAACAAAGGCCCCCAGGGTTTTTATTCTAGCAACAGGATGCTGTCCCTCTGCACCAACCCAGGAAGGGCGAGCCCTCTCTGCCGATCTTTGTCATCTTGTGGGAACTTACAGGTCATCCAGAAATTATGACAGCAACGTCTGCAGGAAAGATTTTGGTTTTGTTCTGTTCTGCTTTGTTTTCAGCTTTCATTGTATGAGCATGAATGTGGAAGCTCAGTGGGAACCATTTCTTTTATGATTATTCTAATCCCGGAAGAAAAGCCAACTGCCGTTTGGAGCGTAAAGAACCAAACTTTGACGCTCACTTCACCCGGTTGCAGAAGGCCCCTTTGTTTGGATCTGGGGAGCTTAGGTCCCACGTGGGACCCTCTTTTCCTTTTCCCAGCGCATGGAGAGTGCACCTGTGCTTCATGGAAGGCCCAGCCCTGCTTCTGAGCCGAGACAGTCAGCCCATATGTTTACTACACTGCACCATCTTTTTTTTTTTCAGATTAAATGAATTGACAGATATTAAGAAGAGCCTTGAGAGGATTACTGGAGTATTCCCAAGGCTTCCTCCACCTTGCTTTGGTGTAGGAGATCCCAAAACATATGCCCATCAACAGCGTCCCTAGAAATTGTTCAGAGACCCAGAAAGCATCCAGTGAAGTCTGTGTGATCAGCAACCATGTTATATTTCTTGAGGAGGGGGAGAGTGAAACCATATTCCAAGCAGTATGACATTAAGAGACTGTAATTCATTAATCAGAATAAAAGATCAAAGTTGTAACATTGCAAGAAAGTGGGCTCCATTTGTTTGGGAAGTGAATTTAAGGAAAAGTACCTACTCTTTGAATTTGTGGGTCAGAATGGCAGGTTGAATTGCAAAATAAACCCCCTTACTCTTTCATTAACCTAACTTCCCAGGTCGCGGGGGCACAATGAGGATCTTACCAGGGGCCTACGGCTGGGAATGAAGTGTTCTTTTTCCTTTCCTAGAAGCACATAGAATGCCAGTGCTCCACAGCCTGGGTTAGAATCCTGACTCTGCTGTGGTCCTGTAGGCAAGTTAACAAACCTCTCTGTGCCTTGGGTTCATCCCCTTTCGTGTGGGAATGGTGGTGGCTTCTAACTCAGGAAGTCTTTTCAGTATTTGACGAATTAGTGGTTGCTGAGTACCTAGTGACTGGCATAGGGTAAGCAGCCCACAAAGTTAATATGATTTCCCTCCTGTCTGGGGGGTGGAGGTGTCCCAGGATCAGGCGAGTTGTCTGCGAGATCAGCACCTGTGACACACAGTAGCTGTAGAACAAGTCCATGCCCTTGAGCTGGTGGTTACATTAATCACATTTTCTTATTTTCAATGTGAGATTTTTACAACTTTCATAAAAAAATGGGGCTCCTGAGCTCAGCCACCATGGAAGGGTGTCATATAGTATTCAGTGGGTATTTCAGAAGAGGGGCTGCGTTGCAGGCTTCCCTTTTACCTGTACCCGGGGAGTCCAGAGCCCTGAACCAGCTGCCCTTAGGTGATTAGCGGTGGGCGGTGAACTTGCCCGTGCAGAGCCGCGGACGAGCCTGGAAGATCTCTTTCTTCACCTTGGTCTTGGCTCCCTGTTCCAAAGCCAAGAGCAGGAAAGCATTCCTCATTCCTACTATGGGGTGTCTACAAGTGGTTAGTGCATAAGTCTTACCTGAGCTTTTTGAGGAAATATGTTATTTTATTTTCTGTATCTTATCCCCTTAATAGCTTCCCTGGGTGTTGGAACAATATCTAGTGGAGTGCACAGAGTGAAGAACCTAGAAGAGTGCTTGGGTGTTTAACAGAAGCTCAATGAATCTGTGTTGAGTGAATGAAGCGTTCAAAGCACCAAGCGCATGAATCCGGGAACCAGTAGGCATTGAGATACACCGTGGGAGAGGATTTAGCTAAAACCTCGCACACAGAAGGTGCTAAATAAATGTTTCATTCTCTTCCTTCCCCCTTTCCTGGCTCTCCTCCCTTCCCAAATCCCCTCCTGGGACCCACAGGTTTCTGTTGTCGCTCGGGTGGCCATTGTGTGTGTGGGGGGGCTGACGCCTGCTTGGTTCTACAAGGGGTGATTCCCCGGGGGAGTCCCAAAGCCCCCAGACAACCAGCATCTGGGGACCCCACTCAAAGCTGCAGTGAAGATGTGAACCCTCAACCCCACAATGGGGCGCTGCTGTTGGGAAGGGCGCGATGCCCTGGCATGGAGGTGGTGGTGGGGAGTTGCTGCTTATTTATTTTTGTCCTTTTCCCAGGATATCTTTTAAATATGATTTCTCCCTGAGTGAACTATTCTCAGGAGCAGAAACCTTGGGGGTAGCAAACAAGGCCATGATGCTGCCTGGCTGCCCCCCTCCAGCAGTTGATAGACCTTAGGAAGTGTTGTGGGAAAAGAAAGTCAGAGCAATGTTTCTTGGGCAAAAGAAACTTAAAAAAAACCTTTGAAACTTTAAAAGAAACTTTTGAATTTTAAGAGAAAGGAGACTAAAATTTAAAGAGAACAAAAAGAAAACAGAAATTGCAGTTTGTGGTCTGACCGGTCGCTGAGAGAAAAAACTAGAAGCGGAGAACAGGGAGAAGTCACAGCACTCTGGGAAGTATGGGACGGAGGCACTGTGCAAAGAGAGAGACTGTCTTTCTTAATATTTGTCAGGTGTTACTTTTTATATCTCTCCAGATTTGTAAAATGACCCCACAAGTGTAAAGGATGTGAAGTCGGAGGGCAAACCTCCACCAGCCCCATGGCCCTTTCCAGCAATAGACCTCTGGCCTCTGCCCAGGCTTGGAACTCCCACCACAAGTTAGAAGGGCAGAGAAGGTTAGGTTTTTGGCTGTATCTACATCTTATTCAGCCTTCCTTCTGAGTCCTACCTGCTGGTCATCAGGAGGAACGGTTTTCATCATGCTATACTTTTTAAATTATAAACTAACATCCAACGGGGCTCAAATTTTGTTCCAAAGATGTAAATGGTTTCTGCAGATCATTTCGCTTTGTCTAGGCAGGTATGTCCAGACTTTCAAATTGCCCTCCCCTCCCCCTTCCTGCCTTCCTCCTTATCGGAGTAATGGGAAAGTGGGGGCCAGCAATGGCCTTGGCCCGATGGAAGGCCGTGCGGGCTGGGCTGGGTCACCCACTGGAGATGTCCCAGGCTGGCACTGTTGCTTGCTTCTGGCCTTAGCAGCGAACACTGTGCTTCATGATCCTCGCAATCTGGTGGCCGACGTGGCTGCCCCTGGAGGAGGGTATCACAGGCCACCGCTGTGGGGGGTCCCGCTGAGCCTCTCCCTGCCTTGTCCTCCATCTAGGTCACTCACCTGCTCAACCTGGCTTCTGCTGCGGGGTCTCTGGGCACCAACACAACTGGCCCGCGGCTGGCCTTTGGGTGTCCGTGCAGTGTCTGCGACCTGCTGACACCCAGGCCTGCCCAGAGCTGCCTCTGCCTGGCCTGGGTCTTCTACTGGGGCTAGGGGGATGGGGGGCACAGCGAGAGCTTTCCAAGGCCCGAGACAGGCAGCGGCAGCAAAAGCCCCCCATGCTCTCAGTGCGCCTCCCTTTCTCTCATGCACTTCCTTCTCTCTGAGCTGAAGCCAGGAGGAAACAAATCAACGGTAAGACCTGCCCTGGGGACCCTGGGGCTTGGTCTCGTGCATTCCCGTTCTCCGCCGCCTCTCGTGCAGCAAGCCCTTCCGTTGTTAGCCACTGAACTGGGGCTATCGTAGGGGTGAAAAGATACCTCCTCTGTACAACATAAGGGAACTCTGAGGGGAGTAAAAATGTTCGGAAGATCCTCTTTCAAGACAGTAGGCTGGTTAACAAGCTGCCCAGCCCGGGAGCCTTATTTTGCACGGGAGCCCATCCCTTCTCTTTTGATCTTCACCGCAAGGAACCCAAATCGTCTCCGGGCAGGTGGGATGCTAATGGATTATGTACTTAGGTAAAAGTGGAAAATCCATTAGTAGTATTTGATATTTAATTCTGGCGTGTGTGTGTGAGCATGAGTGTTTAAATAAATAACTTAAAAAGTAGACTCACTCTAGGGGCCTTTGGGTGGCTCAGTCAGTTAAGCGTCTGCTTTCTGCTTGCGTCCTGATCCCAGGGTCCTGGGATGGAACATGCGGAGCCTTGCTCAGCAGGGACTCTGTTTCTCCCTCCCTCTCTGCCTGCCACTCCCCCTGTTTGTGCTCTATTTCTGTCAAATAAATAGATAAAATCTTAAAAAAAAAAAAAAAGTAGAATCACTCCAGATGCCCAGTCCTGCAACCTGCTTTATTCGCGGAATAAATCTTGTGCCTCTTTTCTGTTGGGGCCTATGGAACTGTTCCTTTTAATGACGTCACACTAACCCATTGTATGGATGGAGGCCGTTGAATTTATTTAACCCCTTTCCCGTGATCATCTTCTTTCCTATCAAGAACAATGAAGGTGAGGATACATTTATAGGTTTGTCTGTTGCTTACTGTCTTAACTTTTCCTAACAGGAGGAGAGTAAGAGTTTTCCTTAGGGCCCTGTGCCTGGAACAGAACAGAATAAGCAGATGAACCGAAATGGAGGCACAAATGATAAATGAATTCATCATAAATGGATGAGTGAAAGTATCCTTTGCTCTTGTCTTGGGTTTGCTGCAGAATAAATTTCTAGAACTAGAACTGGAGAGCAGGTTATGCCCCTTACTCCGAATCACCAAAATGTGCTCCAAGTATGTTGTGCTAATCCTTCTGTCCTCCAGCAAATCCTAGACTGTCCTCCATTTCCTCAGAAGGCAGAGCTGATGGGGCTGGTGTGCAGGCAGCTTCCTTTGGGAAGCAATTCAAGGGAGTGGGCGTGGGAGCGTGGGAAGGGTCGACAGGGAAGGAGAGAAAGCCGGTTTAGGGGTGAATTACTGAGCTGGTCGCTGCGGTGGGCATCAAGAGTTCCTCCCCTCCCCTCTTGGGACCTACTGAGGAAATGGGTAGCATGTGCTCAGAATTGTTCTCTGAGAAATGGAGAGGAGAACATGTGTAGTCTCAACTCCTCTCAAGGGTTGCCCCCAGGATGTGTTACCTCTGGACCTTTACCTGATCTCTGGGTATCTTTTATCATGTGGCTCACATGCCCAGAACAGCCCAGGAAGCTGGGGGGGGGGGGGGGCGCGGACAGGATAGAGAGCAAGAGACCGAAGCACACAGAGGAGAGGGGCCGTCGGGCTGGCCCTCGCAGCTGGTTGCTACAGCAACGGCTGCACTGAAAAGGTGGGCTGTGGGTGTGGCGGGGAGAGGACGGATGGCTGACGTGCTCCTTGTACCCATGCCTTTGCTCACAGCAGAAATCCTCACACTGCTTACTCTGACCAGACTGACACATGAAACGTTAGTCTTTGCCATTTGAAAAACAGGCATTTCTTTCATTACTGGTAAGGCTAAACATCTTTTCGCAGGATTATTAGCTAAATTTATTTATTCTGTGCATTGCATATACTTAAGTATTTCTGCGAATGTGTGTATACACACACACACTTCACACATATACATAAATAAATTAATGATTCTTCTCATGAGAAATTACGATATTATTGTGACCACCCACCCTTTCTTCAGGGGGAACTACTCTTCTTAATTGGTATGAGTTCTTTCAGTTCTTTAAGCTCTGCTCTTGCATAGACACATGTTTCTATAAAAGTACATAGTTCTGTGGCTTTACCTACACACACACACACACGCAGGCATGCACAGATACAGATATACATGTAGGCATCTGTGTGTATGTATACTTATAAATGAATGATATTGTACCTATTATTCTGAAGGTCCCTGATGAACTCAAAAATATGGTCGTCCTTTATTTCAGGGTGTATAGGGTTGTTTTGTTCTTTTAAAACACAACGTGCTATTTTGGAATATGGACACAGCACACCACCCCTGCAGACGACTATTTTGGGCTGTTTGTGATAGATCACCATTACGAACAACGCTTAGATGAACACATTTCCTTTTGCACATGTGTTGGCTTTTTCTGGAGTAGGTACCTCTAAGGGGATCCACTAGCTCGAACTTTTAATAACATTTTTAATAATGATCAGCAAAACACTATACTTTCTCACTTTGGCCCAGATGAATGCATGCCAGACTGCCTAGCTGATGGAGTGAAGGGGTCTTAGGACACCACTCGGTGACTTGCAGTGCTGACACTGAAGGGCTGCTCAGGGGTCCAGATCTAGACCCAGTAAGGATGATAGACTATGCCTGTTCACAAGTGTGGGTGTGGAGGTGGGAGGGCAGGGCCCCCAAAGGTGTGGACTGTGGGTTGGTGGAGTCAAGATGGCTTCCCTACATGGATGACATGCACTGGGGGTAGCTGAGGGCCTGGCCCCAGGACGTGTCTAGTCTCCAATTTGATGGGGCCTTAAGATTGATGGGGTGGAGTGGTAGAGGGCAGGGAGGGAATGAAGGGGCAGGCCCTGAGACTTGCCAATGTCTTCAAAGCCCGGGGAGGATCCAGAGGAGTGAGGAGTTGGTATGTCACCTCCAATATGTCACCTGCCGCACACAAGGAAACTTGCCTCGGGAAGCCACATCTGCCCTCAGAGCCTCACTTAGCTGCTGCCCCCACCGGGGCCCAGGGTGGAAGGGTCCAGGGGATTCAGGACCAGGTCCTTGGTGGAGGACATAGCTAGGGGTGTCTTTGGTCCCTCTCAACCTGAGCCCCAAGCCTGGGCTAGCTGTGTCCTTGTGGAATTTCTTGTAAATTTTAATGCATGCTGACAAATTGTTCTTTATTTTATGTTATTTTATTTTTTGGTTCTTATTTATAGTGCCATCTCTTTTCATGGTTTTTTTTTTTTTTTTTTTTTTTTTTGCCATTTTTTCCCTGAAAGTATTTTTATTCAAGCATAGGGACAGAACCTATGGGCAGAAGGAGCAGCTTTGTCTATTTCTGTTTCTACTGTGGATTTCCTGTTCCCATCACTTGTTCATTGAAACAGTTATTTTGTCTTTTCATTATAGATTTTCAAGAATTCCTTACATGTTGAAAATACTGTTTTACCCCCATCTACCATGTAGGTTGCAAATACATTTTAGTTTGTCAGATAGTATTTGATTTCATTTAAAATTCTTTAATACTTAAGCAACTATGCAGTTTTTATCAGTGAGTTTAATTTTTTTTCTTTTTTGAATTGTGGGTTTTGTCTCATGCTTAAAAAGAATTTCCCCCCACACAATTAAAGAGGTTTTTTATATTTTATTTTTTTAAAGCTTTATTTATTTAAGAGAGAGCAAGAGAGAGAGGGAGTAAGCTCATGAGTGGAGAGAGGGGCAGAGGGAGAGAATCTCAAACAGACTCACCGTTGAGCACAGAGCCTGACATGGGGCTCGACCCCACGGCCCATGAGCTCATGACCTGAGCTGAAATCACAAGTCGGACATGTAATGGACTGAGCCACCCAGCGCCCCAAGAGTTTCTTATATTTTAAAGAATTCCATTTATTGTTTTGTAATATTGAAGTCTGTGGCTACCTGGAATTTATGTTCCTCATGGTAGCAAGTTTGGGGTCGGAGGGGGCCATCTAACATTTCTTCTTCCCACCTTCCCCCTTGTGCCAGCATCATTTCCGAGACCCCTACCTTTTCCTCACCTGTGTGAAATGCCAAGTCTACCACATGACTGAATTTCTGCAGACCACTGTGGGTGAAACCTTCATTTCCATTCATTCTCCCCATTCCTCACTCCCCTTGGTAGGGTAGCTCTTCCTCCAAAGAGGAAAGTCATGTTTTATGACTGGAAAGGATATGAAACCTGGAACACAGACAGGGTGACATCTGATGGCAGCTGAGCTTACGTATGGTCATCCCTTTGCTCCGTTGCTGGGCTCAGCCTACCCAGCAGACCCAACTCCCCTTCTGGGCTTCCTGCGTCCTGTGCGCAGCAGCCTGAGCTGAACCAGTCTTTTTGCTCTTCTCTTCCCCTCCCTGCCTCCATTCTGACCGTGCGAGTCAAGATTACTGGGATGGGTCAACAGCTCAAAGGTGTCCTAAGGGGTCTAGGTATGTGAGTCACTGAAGTAGACCCTGGCTGTGTAGACGCCATCCAGGAGACTCTGCCGATTTGTGCACTGGCAAGAATCGGCCACCCATTCCTGCTCATCTACCAAGAGCTATTTTTTGTTGCCTCTTTAGCTGTTGGATGCAAACTTCTATGGGGAGGAATCTCTAAATAGGAGGATTGAGTTGTGGGGCTAGGAACTCCCATTCCACATAGTGAACACACACACACACACACACACACACACACACACATGCATTTCTGTTTCTGGTGATCTTTTTGTGCCTTCCTCTGTCAGCACCGAAGTCAATACCATGCTATCCTGTGGAGGGACAGCTTAGCTAAAGGTTAAGCTCTAAAGTAGCCCATAGAGCTAAAATTGCACAGAGACAAAATTGCTACTGAAAATCCCTTAAATTGACCGTAAAGCTCAGGGGACAGAATGCTGGGCTCAGCAGGCTCTCAGTGCAGACAATCTTCCCTCCATTGTTGGATCTAATCTCTTTCTTCCACTTGGGTACTGTAGGAGGAGGATGGGTTTCTCTAGGAGCCATGTTGTAGCAGATACACACATCTTTAACATTAGACCCACACACAGTTCAGGGAGGGGCTCATGCCCCCAGAAACCAGCAACTGAGACTTTTGGGGGAACAGTAGGACTCCATCTCCTGCCCCTTTGCACTGCCATGGTGGGCAGGCTTATTGGCATTGCCTGTGTTAGTCAGCTGGCTGGGGTACCAGCAGTACTGCAGGCTGAGGGGGGGGGGTGGCTGAAACAACACACATTTATTTCCTTGCAGATCTGGATGCTAAAAGTCCAAGATCAAGGTCTAAGCAGGCTGATTTCTTCTGTGGCTTCCCTCTGTGTTTTCTAGATGTGGACTCCTTGATGCTGAGTTGTCACCTGGTCTTCCCTAGGGGGTTTCTTTGTGTGTTTTATATGGTTTTCTTATAAGGGCACCAATCAGGTTGGATTAAGGGCCACCCTCATGATCCCGTCTTAGCTTTAATGATCACTTAGAGGCCCAATCTCTAAAAACAAGTCACATTCTGAGACAGTTGGGGGTTGGAACGTCAACATATGAATTTGGGGAAGGGGATAAAACTCATCCTATAACACTGTTGAAATCTCTGTCAATCAATCAATCAATCACTCAGCCAATCAATCAAGCTCAGCCTTTTCTCCCTCTCCCTCTCCATATCTGTCTGTCTGTCTATCTAACTACCTATCTATTATCTTTCTATCTATCTAGCTGTCATCTATCTATCTCCCCAGAGACCCCTATGGAAGGAGACCATGTGGAGTACCTCTTTTCATTTTTTTGCAACATCCTAACGGATAGGTATTATTATTATTACTGTTGTACAAATGAGGAAACTGAGTGAGATAATTATTCCAAAAGCACACAAATTAAGTAAGTAGAAGAGCTGGGATTTGAACTTGTCTAACTGGACTCTAGAATCCATATTCTTAAGCAGTAAGGAGACTACTTTTTCAAGTATTTTTGCATGTTTCTTTTTCTTTTCTTTTCTTTTTTTTTTTTTTTTTTTTGATGGACATCCAGGCCCCATTCTATAAGTTCTGAAATGTAGATTTCTTTTGGGGGTCATTTTCTAATTAATCTGTTACTATAATTATTTCATCTTTAACTCATGAGTTACTTATGAGTGCTTTCAAATTTCTAGGTAAGTAGATAGGGAGGCTATATTTTGGTGGTTTATTTTAGTTTTGTTGCCAGAGAATAGGGTATGTTTGATTGCTGTCTATCATCTATCTATTTATATGAATGTGTTAAGATTTTCTATATGGCACACAGTATAAACAAATTCGTGAATAGTCAATGAATGTTTTGAAAAGATTTTCTGTTTTATATGAAAATAGTCTTAAAACATATCATGCAATTCAAATGCTCTCATATTAATTTTTTTCTACTGGATTTGATATAAATTTGTAAATCTCCTTGTGATCTTATTAAAGTAAACCTGAATTCCTATTTTTTTGCTTCAGGTATTCCCATACAATGGAGTTTAATGTGCATCTGTTACAATTTCTTTAGAGGTAGTATCATTCACCAACAAAATTCTTCTCAGCCTTATTTGATGTTTTGACCTTAAAGTGTACTCTGTATGATATTCTTGTCATTTGCAATTATTAGCAGTATTCTGATATATTCTTGCTCATGTCTTTATTTTCTACCTTTATTCTTTATCATTTTTTGCAGATAAGTACATTTAACATACCATTTAGTTTTTTTTTTTTTTTGCTTTTTAATTTAATCTGCTTTTCCTTTGAGTATAAAACATATCAAGGAGAATAATTTTATCCATGCACACTGTTATTTATTGTGATGAATGATACACTTAATCTTTCTCTTGCCATCTTATTTTATGTTTTATGTTCATTGTGATTTCTTATTGCTTCCTTTTTTCACCTTTCCTGCCTCTTCCTTGTTTGATCATTTATTTGATCTCTTTCTGGTCTAGGGATATGAAATATTACATCTAAATGTTATTCTAAGAGTGGTTACTCTTAAAATATTGCAAACATATTTTTTCCTACATTCTTCCATCAAAGTTAAGAATTAAACATTATTCATAACCACCAGCCTTCATACAGCCAGGAATTTTTTTTTTTATGATTTTGTTTATTTATTTATTGGCAGAGAGAGACACAGCAAGAGACGGAACACAAGCAGAGGGAAGGCTTCCTGCTGAGCAGGGAGCCTGATGCAGGGCTTGATCCCAGAACTCTGGGATCATGTCACGAACCGAAGGCAGAGGCTTAACAACTGAGCCACCCGGCGCCCCACAGCCAAGAATTTTAACATGCATTTACTTCCCTTTTCTTCCCCTTATGACCTTTTATTAAATAATCTGGAATTTTATTCATATTTCTCCTTCTCTCATTCTTTCCTCATAAAACAGTTTAAAACTCATTAATTTGCAATATTATGCATAATGGTGAGGACTGGAAATTACAGTAGTTTTAATATTTTAGGATGGAGAAGAAAATCATTCTGGAGTGTTTACCACTCTTTATTCTGTGAAATACCTTTTCATAATCCCCTTTGGTCATGTAGGAAAGTACTCATTAGGGGAAAGGTTGAGTTAACCCAAGCACAGCTGACTCAGACCAAGATGTGAAGTATTTTGTTCAGTAGGTATTTGTTAATCTGCATTCCATGGTGGAAATCACTGTTCTCTCGTCGTGTGTACTTCTTGCAAGTCATTAGTTCATGAATCAGGTTAGTCTATAACCTGGGTTTTAAGCAAGGCTGATTTTTCTCCACCTCACAAAGAAGGATTGAGGGGGTTTGGCACAGATCTGTTTCGAACCAGGGGTGTCCCGATGCAGGTTCTTCAGGACGGAATGCCCAAGTGTTTGAGAGAAAGTACTGTGGGTAGTTAGAATTATCTTCTCTGGCCCATCAGAATGGCAGTAAATGTTTTGGGTTGGGTTGAGGCAAGTCAGAAGAAAATAAAAGTTTTCACTGTTAATAATCTAGTATTTCTTAGTAATTGTCTTGCCATTGTGTGTGTGTGTCCATTTTCAATGTATGGAACTGCTACTACAAAGATGTTGACATGAACTCTTGCAGACTAATCTTCTGAATTCTTTATCTTTCTTCTCCTTTTCTGTTTTATCATGTTTAGGGGGGGACATTATTCCGCTGATTTACCAGTTGCAAAATTTTATTTTTAACAGCGTCCTTTCTGTGGCTCAGTTCCTTGATTAAATTGATTATTGTTCTTTCTACAACTATTTTTAATGTCTCTGGTGGGTTCTTTTTCAAAGGAGGCTTTGGATATTACTGTGAATACTATTCAGAATTTATAAAGGATTATCTTCTATTCTTCGCATTAAATCTTTTTAATTGGGAGCCATTTGGGCTGGTTGCCTAGTTTAGTGTCGTTCCTTCTCGTTGCTCATTCTCCTCAAGAGTCTAGTAAATCACCTCTGCTTTATCATATTTTAAAATTATAGTCTGAGCTGGGAGGACTCTCTTCACACCTAGGATAGGTTAATGTGTAATTCTCTCTCAAGAGCACTGTGATCAGGGCACCTGGGTGGCTCAGTTGGTTAAGCATCTTCCTTTGGCTCAGGTCATGATCCCGGGGTCCTGGCTTCCTGCTCAGTGGGGGGTCTGCTTCTCCCCCTCTTTCTGTCTCCCCCCACCTCTGGTCTTGTTTGCACTCTCTCTCTCTCCCCCTCTCAAATAAATAAAATCTTAAAAAAAAAAAGAAAGAAAGAAAGAAAAAAGCATCCTGATCTACACTACTACTCCTTCCACCCTGATGAAGGCGCTAACTGGAAAACATTCTAGACTCAAAGAGGGTAACCAGTTACTTTGCTTAAGAGCCTGTGAGCGGTCCCAGTGCCTCCCTGACCACCCTGTCTCCCCACCAGATGATTCATTCAACGTACTACATTGTTGTGTTTTGGTGAATAAAGATGACATTTAATTGAATCCAAACTGTGTTTCCTTTCACTGATAGTTGGTAAAAATGACAGATTTCCTTAGTTTCAGTGTAGTTATGATTCTTATGATTCCTTTTTGTATGTGTCTGGCAGGTGTTTTTTCTTAAAAGTTAGATAAGATAGATATCATTGTCATTCACAGAAAACTTCCAAAATATTTTAACAGAAAAAAAATTTATCTTTCTGTATTTTATAATTTTTAATGATCGAAAGCCCTAATTAAAAACCTGAAGTGCCTCTAAGTACAGAATGGCAGTGTAGCACGCTATGAAGGGTCCCAAGGGCTAGGATTCAGAAATCTGGGTTCTAGCGCTGGTTTGACACATGCTGTGTGACTCCAGGAAGTCACATCCACTCCTTGGGTTTCTGTTTCAATTTTCTCATCTGTTAAATGAAGGTACATTATTCAGATATTGTGCATCCTACCAAACTTAATCATTTCTTCATTCAGTAAGGACTCATAGCCAGATACGGAACTCTGTGCAAAAATAAAATATTAAAAGGGAAGAAAAACAAGAAGGAGGAAGAGGGGGAGGTAGAAGAAGAGGAACAGGAGGAGGAGGAAACGAATGCCTCCAGTATGTCCTCTGGGTCAGTCAGAAGGACCATATTAACCAATTCAATAATTGTTCTACTGCAACAATGTATAGTGCTTAATAGAAGAGAGGAGGGAGGTCTTCACACCTCCTGGAAGTTAGAGAATAGTTAAGGTTTCTTTTATAGTGGTGACTCAAACTTAGGTTCAAAGGCTGACCAGAAATTTGTCACCTGGATGTGTGAGCAGCCGGGATGAAGGACCAGCATGGGCCGATTGGCTGGAGGCTGGGTAAGGAGAGGCTGGGAGGGGGAGTAGGTCTGGAGCACAGGCGAAGTGTCCCTGGGACCTGCTGAGGATGAGGGGCCTGTGGTACACTGCAGAAGACCATCTGGAGCCCAGGAAAGCGGGGAAGAACTTATCTGGGAGGTGTACAGCATAGCTGGTGATGTGAGCCATCAGGGGAAGATAACTGGTTTACAGAAGAATAATGGGAATGGTTGGATGCTCTGAGGAGGGAGAGATGGGAGAAGGGCAGGTACGCTTGGATGGAGGTGCCGACAAGCAAAGTCCTCAGGACAGAGCTCGAATTTAGTCGGGGAAAGAACATTTGTTTAAAACATCTCAGGAGACCAAAATCCAGAGGGTACCAAAGAAAGGGTAGGGAATATAAAAATAATGTCATATCAAGGGGAAAAACGTTGGGGGAGCTCCTTGGGGATGGCAGTACCAGGAGGACAGGTGGCTCCCAGGGCTCCCCGCAGAGGGAGAGGATAATGGGGATGATAAGTTATGGAGGGTCATTTGGCCTCAGCTATCACTGTCACTACAGGCGAGGCTGCTTTCCAACATGAAGAAAGGGGGAAGCCAGTCACTGGCAAGAATTTCTGCCCAATAATTCATCATAACTATGATACTTACACTTAAAGCACAATAGATATTTTAATTAAGTTAATGACCGGTCCGATCAGTCATTCTAATTTAATGGCAGCCTGCACGTTGCTGCCCTTCATTAGCCTGAGAGGTCACCTGTCCTCTTCCCGGTCATGTCACAGACACTCATGCTGGCTCCTCACTGGCAACGGGGGGGCAATCGTATCTGCAAAGCTCTACCAAAGAACAGCCCTTGAGTAAAAAATTAGCCCCTGAAAATGCAGCAGACTCCTATAGATAACACATGCTTTCAGAAGCTAATTGTCACGTAAGTATGTCTAATTATGCAAACAGGAACGATATTCCAAGCAATGCCAATGGACAGTTCCACTGCATTTCACATGGAGGACATTCAAGATGGAGTCATGCCCAGGCAGGGAGAGCATTCAAGTCAAGGTGCAGACTCATGGCAAGACAAGCAGGAGGAAGGGATTACTATTATAGAGTCACTACATTATGGATACTGTTAAAAATAGGCTATGTTACCATGTACACTATCCTGCATGAATTCTCACACTCCATCTAGAAAATAAACACATCTTATTTTTTCCTCCTATAGTTTTTCTACTCTACATCTTGTTATTATGCTTGCCTCATATTGGATCCCCCAAATCTTCTAGAGGCATTTGGAACAAACGACTAGCACTTAGGAGCAGCTACCCAATCAGTGCAAATCCCTTGTCCTCTTGGCATCTCCTAGAACACCTCCTGCTCTGGGTTCCCAAGAGGGCAGTGGGTAGGAGGACTTCTGGGTTTACTGCCAAGGCTGTGCTAGGATAAGTGTATTCCTGGCATCCCAAGTCCCAATGATAGTAGCTTTTCAAAACAATGTTTAGAGAGAGTGATTTGGTTTTCTGGAATAATTAGTAATATAGGCCTGCTAATTAATGGACTAAACAGATTTTTTTCCCTCAAATAGGCTGTCCTGTTTACATAATGAGTGCTTATTACAGTGTTAGAATTTTTAAGTAGCTGACTTACAAGGGAGCTGTCAAGCCGGAACTCTGATGGAGACATCCAGACTATAGGAAACAAGTATGCCTGCAGTTTTGGACAGTCACATTCTCAGGATTAAAAAAGTAAAATGTTTAAATTTACATACAGCAAAATTTATGAGTTTTAGGGCACCTGGGTGGCTCAATCGGTTAAACATCACCTTCAGCTCAGGTCATGATCCCAGAGTCTTAAGATTGAGTCCTGTGTCAGGCCCTCTGTTTAGCAGGGAGTCGGCTTCTCCCTCTGCCCCACACCCCTGCTTGTGTGCTCAGTCTCTCTCTCTCACACACACAAATAAATAAATAAAGTCTTTTAAAAAAATTATGGGTTTTGACAAATGCTTACATCTCTGTAATCACCACCATAATGAAGATGCAGAACCCTTCCATCACACCAAAGACATTCTTTGTTTTGCCCTTTTCTAATCCAGCCAAACTCTATCTCTGTTGCCGGCAACCATTGATTTCTTCTCCATATCTATGGTGTTGCCTTTTCCAGAATGTCATGCAAATGGAATTATATAGTATATAATTTCATTAGTCAGCTTTCTACATTTAGCAGAATGCATTTTAGAGTCATTTTATTTTATTTACTATATTATTTGTTTTTGATTTGTCATCTTTCTACTATGTTTTGTTCTTCTGTTCTCCTTTTCCTGGCTTCTTTGAACTCTTGGAAAATGAGTGAAATCATCGTATTTGTCTTTCTTGGACTGACTTTTTTTTTTTGCTTAGCATAATACCTTCTAGTTCCATCCATGTCATTGCAAATGGAAAGACTCATTCTTTTGGTTGGCTGAGTAATATTCCATTGTACATATATACCGCATCTTCTTTATCCATTCATCTGTCAAAGGACATCTGAGCTCTTTCCATATTTTGGTTATTCTGGACTTTGCTGCTATAAACATTGGGATGCATGTGCCCCTTCAGATCACTGCATTTGCATTTTGGGGATAAATACCTTGTAGTGGAAGTGCTGGTAATAAGGTAGCTGTATTTTTAACTCTTTGAGGAACCTTCATACTGTTTTCCAGAGTGGTTGCACCAGTTTGCGTTCCCACCAGCAGTATAAGAGGGTTCCCCTTTCTCTGCATCCTCACCAACATCTCTTGTTTCCAGACTTGTTAATTTTAGCCATTCTGACTGGTGTGACATCATATCTCATTGTGGTTTTGATTTGGATTTCCCTGATGCCCAGTGATGTCGAACATTTGAAAGAAAAGTAATTTAATATTTACCTGGATCTTTGCCAACCTGATTGCCTTTCCTTGGTTCCTGAAGTTACAAGTTTTCCTCTAGCCTATAGAACTTTATTTAGCGTCCTGCTAGTTGATGTCTCTTGATGACAAATCCTCTTAGTTTTTAGTCATTGAGATTATATTTCACATTAATTCCTGAAGATATTGCACTTGATATAGAATTCTGGATTCATGAATATCTGATTTTAGCACTCTAAAGATGTGTTCCAATGTCTTCGAGTCTCCATAGTTTTTTGATGAAAAATTCAGAGTAATTAAAATTGTTCCTTTGCATGAAATGTTTTGTTTTCCTTTGGCTGTGTTCAATACATTTTCTCTATATTTGGTTTTCAGAATTTGATTAAGTGAGTCTGGGTATGGTTTTCTTCATATTGCATCCTGCTACACTTCTCGAATCTTTAAATTTATATGTTCTACAAATTTGAGAAATTTGCTATTATTTCTTTAAAACATTTCTCTCTTTACCAATCTTTTTGTCCTCTTCCTTGGGACAACAACACAAATATTAGGTCATTTAATATTGTCCCAGAGGTCCCTGAGACTTTGTTAATTTTTTTCAGTGTTCTTGTCTATTCTTCAGACTGCATAATTTCATTTGTGTTCAACATCATTGCCTTTCCTTTCTCATCTGCACTGAGCTCAACCAGCATGTATTAATTGGTGATGTTATATTTTTTCAGTTTTAAAAATTCCATTTAGTTCTTATTTGGTCTTTATTTATTGGCTGAGATTTTCTATTTTCCTATTTGTGTAGAGTGTTCATTTTTTCCTCATTGAAGATAGTTATAATAGCTGTTTTAAAGACTTTGTTTGGTAATTCCAATATCTGGGTCAGTTTAGGGTTGCTGCTATTGGTTGTCTTTTCCCCAGGGAATTGGACACATTTTTTTCTATATCTTTCTATGTCACTTAATTTTGGATTGAATCTTGGACATTTTGAATATTACAAGACTCTAGTTTCTGTTAAAATCTCCTGGATAAAATCTGAAGATATGCATAACACGTAAGACATTGAATCAGTAATTTAATATTTCCACCGAAGGAAATCACAGGACCAGATGGCTTCACAGGTGACTTCTACTAAGCATTTGAAGAAGAACTAATAAAGTTTCTCTCAAACTCTTCCAAAAAAGAAAAGAATACTAACTCATTCTGTGAGGACAGCATTACCATGATACCAAAGCCATAGAAAGACTACAACAAAAGTAACTGCAGACCATACCCTTTATGAATGTAGATGCAAAAATTCTCAACAAGATACCAGCAAACAAGATTCAACAGGACATTAGAGGGTTATACATCATGATCACATGGTATTTACCCTAAGAAAGCCATGCTGGCTTAGCATGTGGAAATGAGTTAATACAACATACCATATTAATAGAATAAATTAAAAAATCTATATGGTTATCTTAGTTGATAGAGAAAAAGCTCTAACAAAATCCAATACCCTTTCATAATAAAAATACAAAGAAAACCAAGAATAGAATAAAACCTCCTTGACAAAATAAAAGACATTTATGAAAAACTCACAGCTAACATCATACTCAATGGTAAAAGAATAAATTTTATCTGCTAAGATCAAGACAAAGATGCCTGCTTTCACCATTGCTATTCAACAGTGTGTTGGCAGTTCTAGCCAGAAAAATTTGGTAAGGAAAAAACAGAGGAAAACAAATAAATGAACAAACAAATAAAAGACAACTAAATTGGAAAAGAGGAAATAAAATAATCTCTATTTGTTGATAATGGCATCTGACATATAGAAATTGCTAAAGAATATACACGCAACTACTAGAGCTAATAAAGTCTGCAGAGTTGCAGGGCACAAGGTCAACACATAAAATCACCAGTATTTACCCTAAAGATACAAACGTAGTGATCCAAAGGGGGCACGTGTACTCGAATGTTTATAGCAGCAATGTCCACAATAGCCAAACTATGGAAAGAACCTAGATGTCCATCAACAAATGAATGGATCAAGAAGATGTGGTATATATACACAATGGAATACTATGCAGCCATCAAAAGAAATGAAATCTTGCCATTTGCGACAACATGGATGGAACTAGAGTGTATCATGCTTAGCGAAATAAGTCAAGTAGCGAAAGACAACTATCATATGATCTCCCTGATATGAGGAAGTGGTGATGCAACATGGGGGCTTAAGTGGGTATGAGAAGAATAAATGAAAGAAGATAGGATTGGGAGGGAGACAAACCATAAGTGACTCTTAATCTCACAAAACAAACTGAGGGTTGCTGGGGGGAGGGGGTTTGGGAGAAGGGGGTGGGATTATGGACATTGGGGAGGGTATGTACTTTGGTGAGTGCTGTGAAGTGTGTAAACCTGGTGATTCACAGACCTGTACCCCTGGGGATAAAATATATGTTTATAAAAAATAAAAAATTATATTAAAAAAAATAAGGAAAACACAAGAAACTATCACAGCCAAAAGAAGTCTAAGGAGACACGAAGACTGAATGTAATGTGGTCTCTGGATGGGATCCTTGGCCAAGGGAAGAGGGGAGGGGGAGGGGTGGGGAGATAAGTAAAAACTAAGGGAATCCGAGTAAACTATGAACTTCAGTTAATAATATTGTATCAATATTGGCTAATTAATTGTAAGAAATGAGCCATACTAATGTAACCTGTTACTGACAGAGGAAATGGAGCACAGGGTGTAGACAGTAAAACTGTTCTAAAAACCAAGGTCTATTAAACAATCCTCTGGATGATGTTAATATTTTTGCTTTTGTGGGAAAACAGACCGGTCCAGTTCATACTGTAGTCCTGACTCACTTCTTGTGGCTGTTCCAATGTCCATTCAAATTTCCAAGTCCTTCCTATGCTCTGTGAATGATCCTGCATATACTACTCAAGGCTTAGTCTGGAAGTTCTAGGGCTGTTTGGGGTAGTAGTTCAGTTTTCCACTTCTTCTTCTTCTTTTTTTTTTCCCCCCAAAAACTTCTACTAATGGGTCTCTTCCATGAATGTGCCACTCAGGGGTGAGCCTTGGACTTTAATTGATTCCTTCCCTGAATCACAGAATGCTGGGCTCCAGCTCTCTGCTCGTCTGGATTTCTCCAGACTCTGTACCCTTCTTTATGGTTCCTCTGCCCAAAGAGACAGGTTTCCCCAACCCCTGCCTCAGTTTTTAGGTTTTATGCTGCAAAGGCATAAGGAGTACAGCTTTGCAACTGAGGCTGACCTTGGGGCAGAGACAGAAAAAAAAAAAAAAAAAGAGAGAGAGGCAAAGATGTGGATTCCTTTCACACCCTCAGACTCACAGGCGTCCCTCTTCTTGGTCCTCACATGGATTTCTTGCTGTCTGCTCTCCATGGTTCTGTCTTTGGCTCACCCCTTAGGTAAAAGCCAGGATATGAAGAAAAGAGTAAATTCACCACTGTATTGGTGGTCATTCTTCAAGTTTTGACTTTCTTCCCCAAATCACCTGTTCTTATTTACTCTTCAGAGCCCTCAGGAAGTTGTTTTTTTGTATTTCATCCAGATTTTTAGCTATAATTAGTAGGGGAAATAGGCTTAAGTGGGCTCACTCCATCTTTGCAGGCACCTGAAGTTTGGGATTCATTTTTCAATCAGTCTTCAACCCATCCATTCTTTCCAAAACATGCTGGTTCTTCAGCTCCTTCCTCTCCTGTTTAAGCTTCAGTGTGATCAACCAGTCTATCAACTTCTAGGCACTTCACTTGCCCTGGCCTTTGCTAACTAACATTCTCCTTCCTGGGGGGCAACTCTTCAGATTCCCCAGGTAACATACCACTTTTTGTTTATTCGTAGGACCACCCACATCTCATTGTGTACTTCTCTGCTCTGAGGATGTCATTTTCTTTTGGAATAGTTTGAGAAGACTAGATATTAACTCTCTTCTTTTTTTTTTTTTATTAAAAAATTTCTAATTTTAATTCCAGCATACTTACGGTGTTGTATTAGTTTCAGGTATACAACATAGTGATTCAACGATTCTAACATTACTCAATGCTCATCATGACAAGTGTCTACTTAATCCCCTTCACCTATTTCACTCATCCCCACCTCCAACCTTTCCTCTGGTAACCAACACTTTGTTCTCTACAGAGTCTCTTTCTTGATTTCTTTCTCTCTCTTTTTCTCCTTTTTTCATTGGTTTTGTTTCTTAAATTTCACATATGAGTGAAATCACATGGTATTTGTCTTTCTCTGACTGACTTATTTCTATTAGCATTATACTCTCTGACTCCATCCATGTTGTTGCAAATGGCAAGATTTCATTCTTTTTTTATAGCTGAATAATATTCCATTGTATAAATATACCACTTCTTCTTTATCTATTCATCTCCTGATGGAGATGCGTTCATAAGCAGCCAACAATTGGTTATTGTAAATAATGCAGTCTTAAAATTGAGGTGCACGTATCCCTTTGAATTAGTGTTTTCTTATTCTTTGGTAGTGCAATTACTAGATCATAGGGTAGTTTCATTTTTAATTTTTTGAGGAACCTCCATACTGTTTTCGCAATGGCTGCAGCAGTCTGCATTCCCACTGGCCATGTACAAGTATTCCTTTTTCTCCATACCCTTGCCAACACCTGTTGTTTCTTGTGTATGTGTGTGTTTTTTTAATTAAAAATTCTTTTTTTATTGGAGCCATTCTGATAGGTATCAGGTGGTATCTCATTGTGGTATTGATTCCCATTTCCCTGATGATAAGTGATGATTAGCATCTTTTCATGTGCCTGTTGGCCATCTGTATGTCTTCTTTGGACGAATGCCTGTTCATGTCTTCTGCCCACTTTATAACTGGATTAGTTGGTTTTTTGGGATGTTGAGTTGTATAAGCTCTTTATATACTAACCCTTTAGTGGATATGTCATTTGTAAATACCTTCTCCCATTCAGTATGTTGCCTTTTAGTTGCGTTTTTTCCTTCACATGCAAAAACTTTTTGTTTTGTTGTAGTTCTACCAGCTTATATTTGCTTTTATATCCCTTGCCTCAGGAGATTAAGACTAAAGAAATGTTATTATTGCTGGTTTAAGAGAAATAATTGCCTGCATTCTCTTCTAGGATTTTTCTGGTTTCAGGTCTCTCATTTAGATCTTTCATTTATTTTGAGTAACTGTGTATGGTGTAAGAAAGTGGCCCAGTTTTGTTCTTTTGCATGTTACTGTCCAGTTTTCCCAACACCATTTATTGAAGAGACTGTTGTCTTCCTGTTGTATATTCTTCCCTCCTTTGTCTAAGATAAACTGACCATATAATCATGGGTTTATTTTTGGGTCTTCTATTCTGTTCTCTTGATCTGTGTGTCTAGTTTTGTGACAGTACCATGCTGCTTTGATTACTATAGCTTTGTAATGAAAATTGAAGTCTGGAATTATGATGCTTCCAGCTTTTCTTTTCTTTTTCAGGATTGCTTTTCAAGATTATGGGTCTTTTGTGGTTCATATAAATTTTGGGATTGTTTGTTCAATTTCTGTGAACAATGCTTTCATTATTTTGATAGGGATTGCATTAAATATATAGATTGCTTTGAGTAGTATGGACATTTTAACAATATTTATTGTTCCAATCCATGAGCATGGACTGTCTTTCCATTTCTTTGTGTCATATTCAATTTCTTTCATCAATGTTTTGTAGTTTTCAGAATATAGGTCTTTCACCTCTTTGGTTTAAGTTTATTATTAGGTATTTTATTATTTTTGATAGAATTATAAATGGCATTGTTTATCTTAAATTTCTCTTTCTTCTGATTCACTATTAGTGTATAGAAATGCAACAGATTTCTGTACATTGATTTTGTATCCTCTGACTTTACCGAGTTCATTTATTAGTTCTACTATTTTTTTGGTGGAGTCTTTCAGGTTTTCTTTATATAGTATCATGTCATCTGCAAATAGTGAGAGATTTAATTCTTCATTGCTGATTTGGATACCTTTTATTTCTTTTGTTGTCTAGTTGCTGTGGTTGGGACTTCCAGTACTATTTTGAATAAAAGCGGTGAGCATGGACATCCTTGTCTTGTTCCTGGCCTTAGGGAAAAAGCTCTCAGTTTCTCCCATTGAGTATGATGTCAGCTTTGGGTTTTTCTTATATGGTCTTTATTATGTTGAGGTATGTTCCCTCTAACCCTAATTTGTCGAAGATTTTTATCATGAATGGAGGTCGTATTTTATCAAATGCTTTTTCTCCAGCTATTGAAATTATCATTTTCTAAAATCCTTTCTCTTATTGATGTGATGTATCATGTTGTTTGCTAGGTATTAATTCTTCTTTAAATGTTTGGTAGAATTTACCTGTGAAGTTCTCTCTTACTAAACTTTTCTTTTTTGGGAGTTTTTTGATTATTGATTTGATTGCTAGTAGTCTGTTCAGATTTTCTATTTCTTCCTGATTGAATTTTGGAAGATTGTATGTTTCTAGGAATTTATCTATTTCTTCTTAGTTGTCTAATCTGTTGACATATAACTTTTCATAATAATCTCTTGTAATCCTTTGTATTTCTGTGATATTGGTCGCTTTTCCTCATGATTTCTGATTTTATTTATTTGAGCTCCTTTTCTTTTTTCTTAATGAGTCCAAGTGAAAATGTTTCAATTTTGTTTATCTTTTCCAAGAGCCAGCTCCTGGTTTCATTGATCTTCTGTTATTTAGTCTCTATTTCATTTATTTCTGCTCTAATCTTTATTATTTCTTTCCTTCTACTGGCTTTGGGTTTTGTTTATTTTTTTCTTTTCTAGGTCCTTTAGTTGTAAGGTTATGTTGCTTATTTGAAAGTTTTCTTGTTTCTTATGGTAGTTTTATACCATTGTGGTCAGAAAAGATCCATGTTATGATTTCTGTTTTTACCACTACCTAATTTTAACAGGTCTCCATGAGGATGATTGAAAGGAAGGACCACTTGCAAACTGCTGATTATTCAGAACGAATTATCTACACCTACTTCTCCTTTGCCTCCAAACTAATTCTTAGGGTTAAATCATCCATCCATCCATCTACCCATCTATCCACTTGTCATTTATTGACTACTTACTGTGAACCAGTCTTGTTGGTGGGCACTCATAGGTAAGTAAGGAAGGTATTGTCTGTATTTCTGAGGACTTCAAGATCTATGAGCAGAAATTGATTTTTCCTGACACACAGGAATCAATGGAGAAGTGTAAGTGTGTAGGTGACTCTACTCTTTTTTCACTCACTCAGGATTATGTTATGATTTGGTCCTTACTAATCCCTTCTATTTATTTGGGTTAAAAAAAAAAGAGAGAGAAAGACAAATTAAACCTTTCTCTACCGTATAAAAGCTCTTGATCTTAAAATCTGAGTGGAGGTCAGTGTTTTCTCACTGCACTAGGAATGACCAGAACTAAAGAAAAGAGCCAGTCTTAACATCTTTTCCTGTTTTGTACCAAGTTTGGATTATGTTTTTGCTTCACACTTTCTTTGTTCTTTCCCCAGTTTCCCTGTTGTTTTCTCAGGAAGGCGAAGTCTCCTTCCATTTTCAGCCCAGCAGAGTGGAATTTATACACAAACATCCTCATCAGATTGACAAAGCATCCTGCAGGGACATAACGGAGCTCATTTAATCCCTGGGAGAGGTGAGAGAGCAGTATGAGCTGGACAGGGGAAGCCTGCAGTGATTTTCCTTGATGTATGGCTGCTTTGTTTAAAGAGAGAAACTTGCATTCCTGGTTTTTTTTTTCTTTTTTTATGAGTTTAAAGGCTAATTCTAGACCCAAATGGGAAGAAGTTTTAGAAGCAGAATTCTATAACAATTTGAGAGCAAAATGATGACAAATGACAAATGACTACCTTCTGACTGGACAGAAAACTCTGGTTTATTGTGACTGATTTTCTTTTTATATTCTGCATAGCTCTAACAGTGACACTGCTGGGCCAGAAAAAAACAGTCTTCTGGGGCTCCAGAGGATCTATGACAGTCTAAAGGGTATGAGCTGCACTCCAATGTCGCCTACTAACTATCAGCAGGAGGAGCAGAGAAAGGGGTTTGTGGAATAATAATTGCAACTGATTTCTTAAAAAGATTTATTTATTTTTAGAGACAGGGTGGAGGGGCAAAAGGGGAGGCAGAAGAAGAGAATATCAAGCAGACTCCCTGTTGAGCACAAGCGCAATGGAGGGTCCAACCCCAGGACCCTAAAATCATGTTCTGAGCTGAAATCAAGACTCAGACACTTAACTGACTGAGCCACCCAGGTGCCTTGCAAGTGATGTGGATCAGGCACTGTTAAAAGAACTTTGTAAATGTGAACTTATTTATTTCTCACAATACCCTGTGAGATGAGCATTATTATTCATATTTTGTACGTAAGGAAATCAAGGTTCAGAGAGGGTGAGAAACTTGCCCAAGGTCACACAGCTAAGAAGGCATTGTGACTTAAGAACTGGCATCATAAATCACGAAGTTATAAAGGAGAGGACATTCCTAGGAAAAAAGGAACGGGGATAATTACTTACATGTTTGAAATTCTGCAACCTTTAAGATTCTTCATATCTCATTTGGCGTATTCATTCAGCATATATTTTTGGAGAACCTATTAAGTGCCGGTTACTGTGTCGTTAAAAATATAATGTTTTAATAGAGAATCCAGGTATAGTAAGGCCAACAGATCAGGGGATGATTGCTACTGAGGGCTGTGGCCGGGCCACGTGGGAACGCATAAAGGTCAATCAGGAGACAAGGGATGGGGGAGCAAGAGGAAGGCAAGAGCCTTCACTGTGTCCTTGAACACATTTATAAGAGCTATTTATAATCCTTTTTAGGTAGATTTTAGCATCTAGACAACCTCAGAGTCTGTTTATATGGAATTTTTTTTCTTATTTACATTTTTCTGCTTCTTTATATATCTATTGGTCTTTTATTATATGATGGACAGATAATATATTTTCAGAAGTTTGGATAATTTTCTCTTCCTTTAATGTATATTGGGTTTTGAATTTCCTGACAGGAAATTACTGATGGGTCTTTTTCATTCTGTCAAGCCTGATTCTATTCTTCATTATCGGTTCTTCGTTTCAGTTTTTTTCTTTAGGCCTAAGGCAAAGTTTTTACTCAGTGAGTTATCCTTGTTATGAAAACATTGGTTTTTTTGGGGTTTTAATTGAGTGCTCAAGTCCTTGGTGAAAACTCTTCACTCTGACCTGGTCAGAATTTCATCACTTTTCAATTCTTTGCAATTTCTAATCTATTCTTCCATTACTAAGCCTCACATCAGTCTTTTTTTTCCCCTAGGTTGATGTGAAAACAATCTGCATGGTCATCAATAGATGAATGGATTTACAAATGTCTATCTATAATGGAATAGATCTATAATGGAATATTAGAATATAATTATTATTTTTATATATAATTATTTTTATATATTATTATTATTAAAGATTTTATTTATTCATTTGAGAG
Source organism: Mustela nigripes (assembly GCF_022355385.1). NCBI lineage: Eukaryota > Metazoa > Chordata > Mammalia > Carnivora > Mustelidae > Mustela > Mustela nigripes. The sequence goes on from NC_081561.1 coordinate 3,811,108, forward strand.
AGAGAGAATGAGACAGCATAAATAGGGAAGCAGCAGAAGGAGAGGGAGAAGCAGACTCCCTACTGAGGGGGGAGCCCATTGCAGGGTTCATCCCAGGGCCCTGAGACCATGACCTGAACCGAAGGCAGATGCTTAATAAACTGAGCCGTATAGCACCCCATCATGGAATATTATTCATTCATAAAAGGAATGAAATACAGATACAAGCTACAATACAGATTAATTAATCTCTGAAACATTATGTTTACTGGAAGAAACCAGCATCAAAAGTCACATTTGATTCTGTGTATATAAAAAATCTAGAATAGGTAAATCCATGGAGACAGAAAGCAGATTGGTGGTTGTCAATGGCTAGGGAGAAGGTGTAATGGGCAATAACTGCTTAGTGAGCCCGAGGTTTAATTTGGGGGATGGTGATTCAGTCAAATAGGATATGGGGGGATAAACATGCCCCCATATTTCACTGATAATAATTCACTATTGGCCATGGTATGTGTGTGTGTGTGTGTGTGTGTGTGTGTGTGTGTGTGTGTGTGTAAATTAAATAAACTACTGGAAAAGAAATGTCATTTTCAACTTAAATTTTAGTTTATTTGAATATTGATTTATTATACAGTGACATTTAAGCAAATGACTTGTCTCTAGTTAGTCTAGCAACAATCCAATAGATGCGGAATGTGAAGTCCAATACCTAACTCGGGACCTGCGGATATGCCAGAGAAACCACCTGGAGTCTCAATTACATGAGACCTTGCTACGCCTATAGGAGTCTTGGTGAGGAGACTTTGGGCTATGGGTTAGGACATTCAGCTCTTCTAGAGGGAGATGAAAGCTGCTCCTGACCTATGTGGGGAGTGTCAGGACCGCTACAACTCTCACCTTGAGGAGAGAAATTCAAAACTCTACCTACCAAGAACTTCAACTATTTACTTCTCAAAACACATTAACAATATACTACTAGTGGTATGCCCATTTTCTGGTGGAGAAAGAGAGTCATGGAGAAATCATGTAATTTTTTTTTAAGATCACTTAGTAGTAGAGTCACGATTCCCGCCCAGTCAGTATGACTCTAGAATCTGCATCTTCATTGCCATTGGTACCACCTTGACCCCGGGTTCTTCTTCACTGCTGTTTGAAACATGAAAGGGTGATGCCAGGACTTTAGCCACAGACGTCTTTGGCATTCTGGCATTAGCAATAAGATCTGATAAGATCTAAGCCTCCTTTGCTGTTGCATTTCATAAGGATCTTTGGCAAAAAAGCAAAATTTAACATTAATTCACTTGGCAAATATCTAGTGAATGCCTACTATGTGCAAATCTTCGGACAGTAAAGACAGAATGAACATAGAGTCCCAAGCAGAAAAATGACAAGAACTGGGTGAACTTTGATATTAGAACTATAAAAATTAACGAGAAGAAGCAGATGAGAATTTCTGCTTTATACAATCATACCCCACCCTGTCCTTGTTCTTGGGTCCCTAACACAGACATTGTATCTATTGTGTACACATGCCTTCATCTCCTCCAAATACCACTGTGGGGATGAAGGGAGAGGCGCCCAAGCCTCTCCTGTTTTTTCCTTAAAGGACAAGAGAGTATTCACTTGCTTCTCTTTAGACTTCGAGATTTGTTTTTTAAAACACATGTGTATAGACACACACTCACCACCTCTCCGAACAGTAGCTGAGCCTATTAGCCTGTTCCATTTGGAAAAAAAAAAAAAAATGCCAGGTTCACTGAAGATTGCAGATTGCAGAGCAGGGCTGAAATTGTTGCTTTCACCACTGAAGCAAAAATCAATGGCTCACCTGTACTGTTCCCACAATGGAAGCCTTTAGTTTTCCAGGAGTGTGTGAGCAAGTGACTACAAGCTTGAAATGCCCTCTGTGTTGCCAGCAGCTGCTCCTGCGAGGCTGGAAAATATCTCTGAATACAATTACCTGGGCTCTGCTGAGCAGCGGAAGGTCACAGGTGGTGGGCCTGGGGAATTCATCAGCCACATGTTTTTCGTGATAAGGATAAAGCAGACCACGTTACAGGGAACAGGGGAAGCCTGCAAATTTCAGCACTATGGAAATTAGATACCACAGACATATAGTGGGTAGCGTATACTAAGCCTAACAAGAGGAGACGGGCTTTGAAATTGACATGTGTCACCTTCTCTACCCTCATTAATATTAGATCATACTGTTAATCCCAGAACGTCATAGACTTCCGTGGCTGAAGTCTTGGCATCCCCTGTCCACGCATCGGAACCAGCTGGACAGAGGAAGGGATCGGGTAATGGGCATGTATGGCACAGAGAAGCCCACCTGAGGTCCCAGGAACCAGCCACTGTATGTCCATGATGTCCTCACTCTGCAAAGAGGACCCTCAGAGCTGCCCTAATGGCAATGTAAGTGGCACCCAGTCCCCATTGCCGGAAGCAGAGACTAGAGAGAACACGTGTGAAAGCACTAAAGGATTTCACCCGCACTGAGACCACTCACCCTTATTGGAGGTACAAGTGTGGCTATTCTGTTTCCTACAGCAGGTTGGAAGCTGTGGGTTAAGATGTGGTGGTGGATGCTACCAGAGCAGGCAGAGCAAGTGTGGTTAGAGCCTTCCTGGGTCTCAGTGGAGGTTGCTGTTTGTTACGGCTTGTGCCACTGAACCAGAGTGGTCTCAACCCATGCTGTGGGTGGCCCATGAGGACCGATTTTTCTTTGCTGCTTAAAGGGGCTTCTCCCAGCAGTCAGGAGTAAGGCCCCAGCTTGGATTGTTTGAGAAGGCAGTTCAACTCATTCTTCCTTGGTCAGGTTTATTTTTTTTAATTAAAAAATGAGCACTGGGTGTTATATGCAAATAATGAATCATGAAACACTGCTTCAAAAACCAATGATGTACTGTATGGTGACTAACATAACATAATAAAAATATTAAAAAATTAATTATTCTTGCAAAAAAATTTTTTAATGATGTTTAGAGTTGGTAGTTTTAACAATTTGGGGTGATGTTCATAATTTATTCTCCATTTTATTTGCCATGGTCAATCTTTCCTTTGGTAAAAAGGCCAAGTTTCCACACCTTTGTTATCATGACCCCGTATCTGCTATTGCCTTTCCCACTAAGACAGGCAGAGGGATAGGTGTTTGGTTTTGTTTTTAAGCATGCATTTTTGAAATGGTTTTTGTGGCTTAGGTTTATAACTATGGCCTAGCCCTATATACCCTGAAGAAAGAGCCAGAAAAGATGCCTTTGAATGTGTTTGGAGAAAGAAACCCATGGAATCTGCTCTATAAGAAGGACAGGTATCAGTTATGTATGTATGTATGTTTGTATGTTTGTATGTATTTATTATTTTTTAAAAGATTTTATTTATTTATTTGAGAGTAGGTGAGAGAGAGCATGAGAGGGGGGGGATCAGAGGGAGAAGTAGACCCCCAGTTGACCAGGAGGCCCAATGCAGGACTTGGTCCCAGGACTCCAGGATCATGACTTAAGCTGAAGGCAGACGCTTAGTCATCTGAGCCACCCAGATGCCCAGTTATCAGTATTTAAAGTTATTTCTTTCTTGAGAGAAAAATTAGTTGGGGTTTTTCCTTGACTAAAAAATACCATGAAATCATGTTCCAAATTCAGAAAATATTTAAAAAGTGTAAGAAGAGAATAAAAGCTACAGATAGTATCATCTTTAATAAATTTTAATGTGTGTGCTTCTATAGATTTTACCGTCTATGAGCACACATACATGTTTCCTTTATTATTAGTTTTAGGAAGCAGATTGCCATGACTTCTGATGCCAGTCGCTCAGAATGAGCCCAGAGAGGAGGAGGGCTTGGTCCTCCACAGTACTAGCTCCACCGGCTGCAAGATTGCGGGTCCCCAGGCCACTGTGTCTTCGGGTTTGGTAATTCACTGGGATGATTCACAGAACTCAGAAAGTGCTATACTTACAACCCCATTTTATTATAGCCAAAAGATAAAAATGGGGACCAGTCAAAGAAGAGACACAGAATGAAGTCTAGGAGGGTCCCAAATGCAGACTTTCCGAGTCTTGGCTCTATGGAATCCGAATGTGCTCGCCTCTCCACACATCCGTGAATGACGACATGCAGCCTACCGCTAACCAGGGATGTTCACCCATGCTTCGGGGTCCAGAGTTTGTTCTGAGGCTTCATTATTATCTAGGTGTGATTGATTCAATGATTTGCCATGAGCTTGAACTCAACCTCCAGCCATTCTCCCCTCCTAGGAAGATAAACATTATCCAGGAGAGTTCAGCTCTGAAGGCGAAGAAACTTTAGGGGCACCTTAACTGATTTTTTTCCTCCTTATACCTTCATTTTTATGTACATACCTATGTGTTTTTCCCCCCTTAGTGATAGACAATATAACTGGCGCATCAAAGGTATGGTATTCAATCACATGCAGAATTCAATGACTTTTTTTTTCTCTCAGTATATCATGAGCATTTTTCCACATCAACATAATTCACATTTGTCATGCTATGTAATATTTCGTTGCCCTGTTGATATGACTTGTTTACCCAATCCCCTACTATGGGACACTTGTGCTCTTTTCATTTCCACTGTTATCACAAGGGCTGGGGTCCGTGTGGTTACATGTGCATGTTGTAGACTTGTCCAGTCATTTCTCTAAGATAAACTCCTGAGAGTGTAATTCATGGGTCATGGTAAATGAGCATTGTAAAAACATGCTGCCAATTTCCTTCCAAAGAAATCGTACCTACCCACTTCTTCTGCAGCAGAGTGCCTGGTGCCCACACCTGCGCCCACCTTTGTCTTAATTATTTTCAGTCTCCTGCCAGGACTGACTCTGCCCTTCCTAACCACTAGTATACCATTTCAACTTGAATTTCTTTGATTATCACTTGACTGTTTTTAAAGTATGTTATCAGTTGTCTGTATTTCTTCTTTACAGATTCCTTATTTGTGTCCGATGTACTTATTATTATTATTTTTTTTTACTGGGTTGTCTTTTTTCTCACATATAAATGTTTTCCCCCAGTGTTTGGATTGCCTTTTATTTCTTTATTAAAGATTTTATTTATTTATTTGAGAGAGAGAAAACGAGCAGTGGAGAGGGGCAGAGGGAGAGAGAAAGAGAGAAACAGACTCCCTACTGAGCAGGGAGCCCAGAGTGGGACTTGATCTTGGGACCCTAAGATCATGACCTGAGCCAAAGACAGATGCTTAACTGATGGAACCACCCAAGGGGCCCCATGCATTGCCTTTTTCTTTTTTTTTTTAAAGATTTTGTTTATTTGATAGAGAGAGATCACAAATAGGCAGAGAGGCAGGCGGGGTGGGGGGTGGGGAAAGTAGGCTCCCTGCTGAGCAGAGAACCCAATGCGGGACTCGATCTCAGGACCCTGAGATCATGACCTGAGCTGAAGGCAGAGGCTTAACCCACTGAGCCACCCAGGCGCCCCTGAATTGCCTTTTAATTAGGGCTTAAGTATCCTTGAATTAACACAGCGTCCTGCCACATCCAGACCAAAGGTAAACAGGTGAGGGCGATGGTCAGAGGGCACTGGCCTCTGGGTGAAGCAGGCTGGGTGGCCGTGGAAGCCCCTGGGCAGGGCTACAAGCCTACTTGGGAACTAACTCTTTGATAGGCCAGCATCCCACATGGGTAATAAGCAGTCTCACCTTGCTGTACGAATGACATTTGGGCTACCATCCCAGCCAGGGACTTTGAGACATGACGACGCCACCTGGGATCCAAACTCACAGCAGCAAATGTGCTTTGTGTCTGAGAGCCTGTAACACTACCTAAAATGGGGAGACGTGTCCTTAGCCATAAACCAGGTAGAAAGAAGTGGTGCTCGGTGGATCTGATGAGTCGGCCTTCTCTTTACCCACTGGGTTCGTTGGCAGCCTCTTCCCTGAAAGGGGAATTCCTCTTCTGTATCTAAAGCCATCTAAGCTTCACACAGGATGTTTTATTAGGAAGCTGTGAGCAAGTAAGAAGCCCTTTGACAGGACTTCTCTTTGTTGCTGAGAAATTGCTCTTGGCTACCTGTCAAAACCACCAAGGTAAACATCTGTAATCCTTTGAAAGGGACCAAGAGAGGCTCAGGCATGTTGGCACCCAGGATCCTCTTACTGATAAAGTCAGACACTGTTCATTTCACTCACGAGACTGTTGACTTCAGAAGAATCTCTGTCCCATTTCTGAAAATTGATGATTATTTATGTATTTTAAGGCCTCTGCTTTTTTTTTTTTGAAGATTTTATTTATTTATTTGACAGATCACAGGTAGGCAGAGAGGCAGGCAGAGAGAGAGGGGGGAAGCAGGCTCCCCGCTGAGCAGAGAGCCCAATGGGGGGCTCGATCCCAGGACCCTGGGATCATGACCTGAGCTGAAGGTAGAAGCTTTAACCCACTGAGCCACCCAGGTGCCCCAGGCCTCTGCTTTTGATAAAACTAAGTCACAGTATGTGCCTATGGAAAATAAGAAAAAGGAAGCTGACATTTACTAAGGGCTGACTGTGTGCCAGACTCATGCTTAGCTCGTTCAATTATGTGACCTCAATTTTAGGAAGAAGAACGTTCATCTGAGACCTGCATTTAGTTTACAAGACACGATTATAAAATCATACAGGGCATCATAGGGGTGCCTGGGTGACTCAGTCAGTTGAGCGTCTGACTCCTGATTTTGGCTCTGGTTATGATCTCAGGGTCCTGAGCTTGAGCCCCCAGTCAAGTACGCACCAGTTTCCATACTCGGCAGGGAATCTGCCGGAGATTCTCTCTCCCTCTATCCCTTTCCCCACCCCCATTCTCTCTCTCTCAAATAAATAAGTAAATCTTAAAAAAAAATAAAATAAAATCATATAGGGCATCATTAAAAATTAGAAAGTCTTTATTAAAAGGCTTGACACTTAAAAAGAATAGGTAAGGACTGAAAATCAAGCCACTTTTCCCAATAATTTAAATTAAATCACACTTTTGTTCCATAGATCTTATGTATATATATAGTTTTATATATAGTCAAATATATGTATTCAGTTTTATTATAGACAAAAAGATATATATATATATAAAATTTCCTTTGACTCTACCAGATCATAATGTTCCTCTTCGTGTTGCTGCAACTAACCGTAGCAACTACATCTTTGGGGCAGTAAAGAGGACCAGAAACTTTAGAAGGGAGGGGAACTTCTCATTAAATCTCCTTTGTAATTTCTTTCTTTCTTTTTTTAAGATTTTATTCATTTTAGAGAAAGAACATGCATGACGGAGGGAGAGGGAGAAGCAGCTTCCCTATTAAGCGGGGAGCCCCATGTGGGACTCAATCCCAGGACCCTGGGATTATGACCCCAGCTGAAGGTAAATACTTAACCGACTCAGCCACCCAGGTGTCCTTTCTTTTCAATTTCTTAAAATAGCAGAGCAGAAAGATTTGCACTGGAACAGAAAAAAGACTGTCTTTCAGAGAGATGGCACAAAGACAGAGGACCAGCGTGCGCTGTGTCCTGGCTCAGCTCACATTGATCTGGCTGGCAATGTGTAATATAGTCTTGTTAGGTAGGAAGTGCCTGGTGAGGTTTGTTGAGGATAAAGAGTTGCTGGGCTCTCCATATAGGCTGGATTAAAAAAAAAATACTACTGGGGCACCTGGGTTAAACCTCTGCCTTTGGCTCAGGTCATGATCTCAGGCTCCTGGGATCGGGTTCCGCATCTGGCTCTCTGCTCATTGGGGAGCCTGCTTCCTCCTCTCTCTCTGCCTGCCTCTCTGCCTACTTGTGATTTCTCTCTCTGTGTGTCAAATAAATAAAAATCTTTTAAAAAATACTACCAAAAATGATCCTGATGATAACACATAATCACAAATTTTACTAATAAACATAATAAATACTGCAGAATATTTTCTGATTGAGGTCACATAATTGAACGAGCTAAGCATGTGTCTGGCACACAGTCAGCCCTTAGTAAATGTCAGCTTCCTTTTTCTTATTTTCCATAGGCACGTACTGTGACTTAGTTTTATAAGGAAGTGAGACTTGAGTCTAGGTAGGAGACAATTGAATATCCAAAGTAAGATCTGAAATGGGTTCTACCTGATTATTTCCTCCCTAACCACCATGGTAGGCAGCATTTCTATTCAAAATCACCAGAAGAACAGACATTCTTAGAGAACAATAAACCTCATGCACATTCACATTATTCCAGATGAGTTTATACCAGGCCCTGGCCTTTTTTATTCTCAGAAAACTGAAGCTGGACTCCTTGAGAAAAATGATGAATCTAAATTCAGCAATCATTAACTAAGGATTTGTTGATATATATAGGCTTGAAGGATGATATTCTCTCTTCTACTAACTTTGTTCTCAACAAGTTCTTAATCCCTAAGACCAGAAAAAATGGAGTATTTATAGAGGAATCTTGGTATAAAAAAATTCCCCAGCATTTTTTCCCACTGCTTTCCAATTTACAAAAAAATAAAGCCAGAGTAAAAATAATGACATTTATTGTGTCTGCTCTGCATGGATTCTTTTTTTTTTTTTTTTTAGTTCCATATTTCGTGGTGTAAATGGAGGTAAAGTAATTTGCCTGAGGTCCTAAATGCAATGTGTGGTGTCCAACTCTCTTAACTACTACCTTATCCATCAGAGTCTATGGAAATATAAATCTTCCTTCAAGACCAAATGGCACTGAATTCTAGAGTTTAATAAAACTTCATATGAAAAATGACTGGAAGTTATATTTTTAAGAATCTCACCTCTTTCAATAAGTTAGGTCTCAGTATTTTATGTTTTAGAGAAGGCAACTACACACTGGTGTTTCTTCTACTCGATACCTGTTTTACCTCCACAGAACATCCTTCAAAAGTGAGCGTGAGCAACGAAAACTCTTATTTAATAAAAGTATGCTCTTTTCTTGATGTTCTGTTGAGATATCGCCATGAAACTATACAGCCAATATGGCCCATTGTCACCAGAATTTGGCTTACAAGTGAGATTGGCAGTCTATATATATCAAAAGTAAACTCTGTGAAAAAAAAAAAAAGGGAAAATGGCAAAGGTAGGTACATTCATTAGACTTTTCTAAGCTCAGCCACACAATGGTGTGGGGTATCTGAGCCTGTCACTTCCACCATTTTGAAAATTGCCACTTAACCAGCTCTTGACTGATCAACAAGGTATTCTTTCTTTCTACAACAAATATTTATGGATCATGGTATATTCAAATTATGTCACGCCTCCAGAACCTTTCACTCCCAGCTGCCCATACCAACACTCAACAGAGAACCTGTGTATGTAAGGGTTGAGGTGTGGGTGTGCTTTTGGGGAAATGGCAGTTCTTCCCTCTAAGTTGAAGGATCCAGTAGAAATACCTAGAAAACGCTCCCCTGCAAGGCATTCCTGCTTGAGCCTGCTGAGTTTCTTCTGCAGTCTTTTCTGAGGTTGATGAGGGCCTGGAGAAGTCACTACTGTCTCCTGTCCATGTCCTAGGACCTCATAGGTCACAGAAATAGGATATGGGAAAGAAATGGCCATACTAGCTAACAAAGGCCATCTGTTTCCCGGGAGGACATCTCTTCAATGGGAGAGCATGTTCTTGGGACTCCCTAAAGCTATTTGTGTGGTCATTCTGATTTCTAGCATGCTGGTTCCATGAGGTGAGCACTAAAAAGTGAAACCCCCTGGGGATTACTGATCTTCATTATTTTGAAGCTATTCTAGGAAGTTTCTTGATTCTATAAAATGAATTGAAGCCTCCCTTACATGAGCACTCACTATGTGAGAGGCAGGCCGAGTGGCCACTGAGTGTGAGGGCTCAGGAAGCCCATAGCCAGAGTCACCACTAACTTAATAGTTGTGCTGACTCATGGTACTATGACTCAGGCCTCAGTTTCTTTATCTGTAACATGGGGTGAAAGAGAGGACCTGCTTCATCAAGTGGTTGTAAGAGTTAAGTGGGAGGATATATTACAAGGACTGAGAAGAATTCCTGGCCCACACAAGTGTTTGATAGATGTCAGTGGTATTTATCCATGCGGTGAAGTGCATTTTATTCAATCCCCACCTGGTGAGTGAGGTATTGTTATGATTCCATTTCACAGATGACAGAACTGAATTTGGAAGTTACTGGCCCAAGGCAATTACCCATGGTAGTAGGGGGAAGAGGAGAGTTTTCAATCCAGGGGTATCTGACTCCAGAAGCCTAGTTCATCATGGAGGCAGCACCCTGCCTCCTGGGGTGGTGGGCGGGCAGGTTGTGGAAGAAAGGATGCAGCACTTGCTGTGTCCCTCTCTTTGCTCATTCTATTCATTCATTCATTCATTCATTCAACACATACTGAGCACCTGTGATGTACCAGCATGTGATCTTTCTTGAGGGGTGGCTTTCGAGCTGAAATCACAAAGAGGAGGCGTGCCAGGCAGGGGACACCAGGAGAGAAGAGAGTCTCTGAGGATGGACTCATGTGGATTGTCTGTGGCCCAGAGAGAAGGCCAGGTAGGCCACAGCTCGATGAGAGGGGGATGGGGATAAGGCTGCAGGAGAAGGCATGGGCTGGGCAAGGTAGGGCCTTGAACTCATCTTTGGGGTCCCTAGGAACACCCAACGGGCTTCTCTTCAGATCGTACACATGTTCCTTCTGTTCTGGTCAGTCTCTGGTCCTTCCGCGTCTCCCCTGCAGGGTGTTCCATCACCGCCTCTCCCCCTCTGACCATCTTCTTCTCCATCTGAGCCTCCCCATCTCTACCCTCAGCTTCTCTTTTTGTAATGAAAAAGTTTTACAAGGCCATCTCCCCAGCAATTCTTCTCCAGTAACATCAGAGTTAAGGATCTCAATTTGATTTTTCAGGGGCTCATGTTTCATTCTAACATTTCCAGAGCTAAAAGCATTTTAATAAATGCAATTTAATATACCAGTGAAGTTCAAAATATAAAAATGATTTAGTTTCTTAACACGAGGCTTTTGGGTTTTTCATAAGACAAAAAAGAAAAGCATTCCTACTGAGAATCTCCTCCCCACGACCATTTTCTCATTGTACTCTGTAATTTCATTAAGATCATCTCATGCGGTACACTGTGACATAGTTTGTTAAGAGGGAAGGACAAAGAATTGGTGGTCACCAACCAAATTCAAAGTTGCTTTTAGTGTTGTCCCCCTCCCGTGAGGGGTTGGTGAGCCCTTCAGGACAGGGTCCTTGCTCTCCACTCCGTGTGAGTGTTAACCATTCACTCCCTGTCTTGTCTTGAGATGTGGACCCTGATTCAGGTTTGTCTTACTGCATTCTAGAGAGCAATAGAAAAAGGGTTGTCTTCTGGCTTAACATTAAGCATCTGCAACAAATAGGATTTCTTTGACTACATAATATTGAGAAATAAAAATGATGTGTGTTTTATTATTCGATCTGAATATTATATCCCATGGGCAAATGTGGGTTTCATCACCCCAGCAACGATGTCTACTAAAAGCGATATTTCTGGTTATCATCCCAATTTGAGGAATTCTGACAAAGGGGATCTGAAATGATTTTCTAGAACATTCCCCTCCTTTTATCACCCTTCTCCAGAGAGCACTGCTTATCCCCACCTGTATATGGACTGACCCTGGTATAGGGGAGGACTTGATTCTTTCTACAATAGGCAAATAATCAAGGAAAGACGTGACCGCACATTACTGCATTGAGACAACTTGGCCGGTGTCCTGCCTACCGCAGCCGGGGTCCACTGAGGCTTTGGACATGTGTCTGCCGCCTGAGCTGCAGATGGTCCAGGTGTGTCTGCAGCTGTATTCATGACCTCTCTAGATGTTACTGCTCTTTGCTCTCTTGGCCCATGACCGTCACCTTGATCCATCTCTGGTTTTCTGCATTTGGTGTTTGTCCACGAGCTCCCTGTGTTTGAACCTTCCCTGGGGACTTTGGCTTACCTTGACTAGTCCCTCTGGCTGGGCACTGGCTGTTTCACACCAATTCTGGTAAAGGAAACATCTTGTTCTCGCTGGAAATAGAGCTTTCTCCTCATTGACCGCCCCCCTCCCCCAAACCCCATGCACATTGTGGGCCAGCTGGTCAGTGCTCTCTGCCAAAGGCGGAGTCAGCAACATTTTGGAATGTCAGGATCCTTCTGAGCTAATTCTTCTTGTCCCGACAGCCTAGTGCATAAGATTACCAAGGGCATGGCAGCATGCAGGTTTCTCAAACCGAAACCTGCCTCAGAATCCCCTGGAGGGTCGTGAAGACAGATTCCCAGGTCCCACCCCAGAGTTCTGGATTCAGTAGGTCTGGGATGGGGCCAGGAGTTTGTATTTCTAACCAGGGGTCCCAAGCAGTGCTGCTTTTCCTATTCAGGTATTTGGGAGGTGAGCAGGCAACGGGTCAGTGGAGGCGAGTAGACTGGTCACATCCCTCTGTGACCTACAGTGGGAGCTGGTCACTTCATATGTAGACACAACCTGGGTCACAGAGCACCTTTCAGCAACCAGCAAAAGCCCAGCTGGGTTGTGGAGGGTGGGTGTCCCTGGAGAGGAGGCTGTTTTGTCTGGCCTTCAAGAATAGCTGGAAGGCCATAGAAAGAACCTCAATCAGAATCCTGCCTCTATAATTCAGGTTTACACAGCCTCTCTGGATGCAGAGAAGAGGGTAAAAGCGGCCACCTCGTAAGGTGGTTGTGGGGGTGTGACAAGGCATGCCCAGCCCCCAGCTTAGCCTGTGGTGGGCAAGGAGCTCATTAAAGGGTAGCTGTTATTATTAATAGGTCCACAGGGGCCGGTCCCTGAAATCCCACTCTCTAGTAATGAGTGGCAATGAGGGAGGGATCCTGGCGGAGGCCTGGTGAACGTGCTCTTCTTCATTATTCTTCCACCTCTCAGGGTTTCCATTAGGAGACTCCTGATAGACCCTGGGAAGAAACAGAAACCAAATGACAATAACATCTTCACTGTGTGGGGACAAGGAGAGAAAGGAAGTGGGGAAAAGGGTCCCACCGGTAACCGCGTGCCTACTATGTGCTCAGCATTGTCCTATTTGAGGAAATCATTGTTTTCATTTCACAGGTGAAGAAACTTAGGTTAAGGAACTTGCTGCAGGGAGAAGCAGAGCTCTTGGGTTAGCTCAAAGCAACCTGGTCTTAGAGAGGAGAAAACCAGAGAGGTTAGGTAACTTGCTCAAGGTCACACAGCTGGTTTAGTGGCCGGCTTAGGAGAAGTTTCAGCTATAAATCCCAGCCTCTAATAACTGGACTTCTCATACTATATCAGACCTTCCTCCTCAATCTCTCTGAACAGTTCACCCAGGAGAGAAAGTGAAAGCATTTGAGCTCTAAATAACGTTTTTGGTTTTGTTGTCACCGTTGTTTTAAACAAATTGAGGTCTGTGTTGGTTTCCTCTTTTAAGAGACAAACCATTGTTCCTCAAGGAAGATTGGGGGAGGGTCTCTTGTGATGACAAGCTTTGAAGTGTAACACCATTACTCCAATGGTCAGGCTACATCTGAGGAAGTATTTATTACTGACCAGGGACCCTTGCCCAAGGCAGCTGTCACTTTTGATAAATTTGGGTCTCAAAAGTTTTGTGAAAGCTCATTTTTATAGACCAAATGATGCATGATACATGGCAGCTCTGTCACTGTTGCAGTTCCAGAAGGCAGTGCAGGATTTTCAAGTCACCGATAGGGAGGGAAGAGATCCTGGCTCAGAAAAATTGGAATTGGCCCCCACTGAGCAGGTTCACAGTTAATATGAAGAGATCTGTCTTCTTGATTTCACACACACACACACACACACACACACACACACACACACCCTACTTCCTCTCTCATTCCTTAGATTCATAGTGGAGTCTAAAGGATATGGTTTCTGAATAAGTAAGTTAGTCATTAAAGTAGGATAATTGAAGTGTGGTCTCATGCTATTATTTGGGTATTTCATTATAAAAATCTAGCAGTACAATGTCCTAACTAATTAAAACCCCATCGCAATCTAATTTCACTTCTTTCTCTGAGAGCCATTGCACACATATTCATTGTGCATTTTCTCTGTGGCAGGCGGAGGGGTAGGTACCTGGGATGATATCAGGGAACAAAACGGACTCCTGCTCAGCTCATCTTAGCAATGATGAGACCGACAGTACATAATGGACTTCATAAACAAGTACATTTGTAAGGTGATAAATGCCGAAGAGAAAGAAAAAAGTAGAGCAGGGAAGAGGGGCTGGGGAAGGCAATGTTGAGAGTGTGTGTGTGGGGGGGGGGGCACTTTAAAATAAGGTGCTCAAGATAAGCCTCACTGGGGGGAGATCGTTAATGAGAACGTGAAGGAGGTGACAAGGTGAGCCCCGTGGATGTCTGAAATGAAGAGGGGGACAGATTTCCTCTCAGGGATTTCTGGAATGACTGTAGAAGCAGTGATGAAACGAGGATTTGTGCTCATGGAAACATCTAGATGGTCTCCTGTTTTCTCGGTAGGCCTTTGCTTCGCTACGTCAGCCACTCCTATTGAATGGGACTTAGAATCGCATACTTGCCAAGGAGACCTGTGCCCTCCTCCCTCAGGGACTGACATGTCCCAATGTGAATTTGGATGGCACTGGTCTCCACGGAGGGCAGAGCGGGGTGCAGGAGAGGCTGCTGCCGGATTTGCTTCCCTCCGACCGGAGGCTGCTTCTATTGCCAGAGTGCACAACTTCTTGTCATCGGGGACAAGGACCGGGGGCAAGGGCAGCAAACAGAAACATTCCTGTGGATCTAGGGGGCATGAGATGAACACATTGGAGGGACCATATGAGGGAAGTATGAAAAACAAGCCAACAAACACCCAATGGAAGAAATCCTTCTCCCGCTCCACTCCCGCTCCACTCACTTGGAGCCTTGGGTTCCAAATGGTTCTGCAGTGCCTGGGCTTCAGGTGATCTTTTGTCCTGAAGAGGGAGGGTTCTAGGGAGGATGGAACAATCACTGTTTCTTTTGTATAAGAGGAATCGTTTTGTGCCTTGGATGTTGAAATCACACGGATCCCCAGGCCCCGCCTCCTCCTGGGTCAGGTTGGCTGCCAGGCCAAGTTCTACACAGGAAATCAGCCCCTGAGAAGAGCAGCTCTTCATGGCACCACGCAGACATGGCCATCCTGCCCCGGGTATGGAAATTCAGGGTTTAGGCTCCAAGGTTTTGTCATGAGCCCATTTTGCAGTATGGCTGGAGAGCAGCCCACCCCACATATTGCATTTTACAACTTGCCACAGCACCCACAGACCCCAGTGTGGTTGACAGAAAGGAGAAAGGAAACTCTGTGTGGTGTTGTCAGTCTGTTCCTACCCTCAGGCTGTGGAAACCAGGAGCTGCTCTGTCAAGTTCCAATTACTATGGTCTTTAATGTCACCAAGGAGGGAAAAATGGATCCCCGTAGCTTGGCTCCCCGCTGTGCCTAACTTGAAAGATATGCTTTAAAAAATTCCTGGGGTGAATGAAAAAAGCCAGTTGGTGCCTCACATTCCCTCAGAAGAATCGCAGTCAGTGGAATCGTATGGAGAGTTCTTTAGAAACATCACAGTGATGCATGAAACAGGAAATGCAAGTTGTTCACATCAAAGATATTCAAAATGCGGGTTTGACAGTAATGGAAGTCCTTTCTCTTTTGATTTTCAATTCCAAGTTTAATTACTGCCCAGAGAGATATTCCTGAAAACCTGTGAGTATGTAGTTCTTATACATGCATTGCTTTTACTGTCTTGACTTATAAAGTCAGTACTACACTTTGATCCAGGCAAGCTGGTCCCACCCGTGGTGTCTGGAAATGACAGTGTTGTCGGGTGGGCACCCTGAACCCGGTCAGAGACTGTGTGGCCTCAGTCCCCATTTCTTCCTTTTGGGACAATGTCAAACCCACTGTGTTCTATCCGCTGCATGGGGTTGGCCCGATGTCCCTGAGCTGTAAGCCTTGCTCATAGGTTCATCTGGGAGGGTTACTGGCAAGCAGTTTATTCTGGCTGCCCATTATGAAACTTCTTCCATGGGATCTCATGAAACAGGACCCCCAAATGATGCTAATGAGCTGATATTAAATGACTCAAATGGTCGATATAAATAAAGGCCCAACTAAAAAAAGAAAAAAAATGGTCTCCCCTCATCCCTTGGTAGGTGTGTATAGAGTAAAATATCCACTAATACTGAACTTCTGATAATCTGGCCAGAAGATGATTCAACATTTTACTTTTTACCATTAAATGTCAAAGTGGTTTGTTAAGCAAACTGGGCATATAAACACAATATAAACACACTGGTTGAAATATTTAAGGGAAAAAATGACTTCTAGCATCTTTGAAGTTTCTCTTCACAAATGATTTTTCTGAATTTTAAAGTGTTCTTGTTAATTAATTAAAACATGTTATAAGAACCTCTGTACTTAGCTGTATGTATTCACAAGTATTAAATGTGTCTCTTTAAATAATCCCTCTGGGCTTTTTGGAACCTTGGGTTGCCATCTCCAAACAGATAGGTTGGTGAAATTATTTTGTATTTTTAGTGATCCTCTCTCTTCAATTCTGAGTGCTATTCTGAGAGTTACTGGTGTTTTCAAAATTATGCATTTGGTTCATTTCTTTTCCTTCCTGTTGCCCTTCACCTTTCAGAAAAGTAGCATGGAATACGAGTGAACACCCACCGGACAGGGTTAGAATATGCAAATTTGCCTTCTGACTGCTAGGGAAGACTCTCTGTTTCTCTGTTCTTTGGTTTCTCATCTTTATAACGAAGGACGTTAGACTAGGTTCATGGTTTTTTAGAACATTTTAGTCATATAATCTTATCTTCAAACCAGACCTTACACACAGAAACCTGGTACAAAGAACAGACAGAGTGGTGTGTTTTGTTTTGGTTTTGCTTGCACTGCTTTTTTTGAAGAAGGGATTGAAAATTCAGTATGGTGCGCCCTGAAACATCCTCACACAACAACCCCATGGCTCTGTGGAACCTGGTTTTAAAAAAACCACTGGATTAAATAAGGTCTCTCTCGCTCTCAATCCCCCTTATGGACTTAAAGCTATGATGGAGGGAATTCTGAGATGAAGAATCCTTGCTGATGCAAGAAATTGCTTCATGGGGCCTTATTATAAATTCAGCTTTTTATATTTTGACTTTCTTTAAAATAAAGCACACTTCCTGTAATTTTTATTTTGACATCTTGGTCTGTGGTCTTAACTAGATCATGCTTACAGTGAATAAAATGGCATTAATGCTTATAATGAAACAGTCAGCCTGGTTGGAAGAAATTGGCATAATGAAAACTTCTAAATCCAGCCCTGGAGTGCTGAAGTGAGGGCTCAGGGCTGCTGGCCACCACTCGGTGGCTGGCCCTTTCCCCAGAAAGGGCTGGGTGCTTGTTGGGGGTAGAGTAAGGAAGAATCATCTTGTCCCACTTGTCCTGAAAGGGTCGGGCTGGGGAAAGTCTCAGACAGATTCAAATTGCTTCTGGAAGTGTGAAAACAGTTAGGAGGTATTAGCGAAAACAAGTGCACAGATATAGATCTGAGAAGTGAACAAAAGCTTCTTGGTAGATTTCTTTCTTATTTGGCCTTAGAGACAAGGATGAGGTAGAAGTGGTGTCAGAACTGGGTGTATATATAAATGATCTGGGGGGTGGAAGGGACTCAAGTGCTCTTTGTATTACAAGATGATGGCATTAGAGAAGGAAAAGAGAAATAAAGTGGTCAATAAAAAGAAATAGGGCTCTTGAGCCTCATATCTATCTTAGGTTATACATAACATAGATCTATATTTCACGGCAGCCTTGGGAAGTATGTATTTGTATTTTTATACTACAAAAAATGGAAATAAGGCCAGCATCATGCTTAGTACACAGTCAGATGTCTATATACATCTTCTGAGTTCATTAGAAATAAGTCATTTTCTTAGACTAGAGAAGGAGGTGGTTCCCTGCTCCCAGCCTCCATCTTCTTCTTGGTCCCTATCAGCCCTACTCAACACCGCACAAATATGACCACCCAATCTACTGCTTGGTCAGATGCTAACTTCCCAGATCTCGCTTCCCAAGGTAAGCCAGACCAGGCACATGGGTGGACCAAAACCTAAGAGGGACTGGTTAGCTTTGGGGGCCCAAGTGTCCCTCAGAGCATGAACCTTCTTAGCCGAGAGTCCATGCTATCTCTAGGAGAGCTCTTGCTCTTCAACATGCAAGTGCTCCCAGGAGATAGATTTAGTCATGTTTCCAGTCCTGAAGCAGGATATGCAGGGAACTCGGGGCCAGGTGAATGGTTGAGCAGCAGTCCTGAGAGGGTAACCTCTCAGCCATCTGAGCTGATGAGGAGGCAAATCAGACAGTTTGCTTTCTCCTGGGCTGGCTTTAAAGGGAGTCATGTTGCAAAATCACCACCGTAGCAAGACACACGGGCTCTTCAGGACAGAAACATTGTTTTTCCATGGGTCTTTACTGAGTCAAAATTCAAAGATTAGGTGGGCTTTTAGAGGTTCTAAATGTGTGCCTGGATATTGAAAGTTGGATGGGGCCAGATGGAGATCTCTCTCTGGGAAGAATCCAAAGAGGATATAGAAAGTCCCTCCATTACCAGATGTAACCAGACAACAAAAGGAAGATTAAGAGAAAAGAAATTAGAAGCACAGGTACAACACTAAGCCATGTGGAAACAACAGGATGCTGCCCTCAAACCAGGAGAAATTCTGACTGAGCAGTGCTAGGACTTCCGTGTTTACACAAACAGGAAGTGACGGGGTGAAGGTGCTCCAAAGGGTTAAAAACCACTCAGATCTGAAGTTTTCTTCAGGATGTACATGTTCCCAGTTTTCTGGGCTCCTTGGCCCTCAGAGGACAGTGCCAGGGTGTGATCAGTAGTGGGAGGAGGGCTTTGTGCCTGCCTTCTCTGAGGGAACAGAGGCCTCACCAGCCCGAACACTAGCAGAGGCTGATGGCCCTTGATGGGGCACCATGTTGATGCCCCTGATGTTGATGACCACCATGATGGTCCCTGGCAGCGGGAGCTTAGAATTTGATTTGCTCAAGTTGCATTCTTATCCATCCTTATTCTTCACGGTGCTGGAATCCATGTCCCCCCCCCCCCCCCAGCTTCTTCAGAACTGACTGCTCATTTCCCTTTGATGCACCACACAGATTCTCACCTTGAAGCTTGTTATGGACTGAATTACTTCCTGCCCTCTGATTCACAGGTTGGAGTCCTAATCTGCTATGTGATGGCATTGGAAGATAGGGCCTTTGTGGAGATAATTAGGGTTAGATGAGGCTGTTAGGGTGGGACTCTAATCCTGTAGACCAGGTGCCCTTATAAGAAAAGAAAGAGATGGGTGCCTGGGTGGCTCAGTGGGTTAAGCCGCTGCCTTCGGCTCAGGTCATGATCTCAGGGTCCTAGGATCGAGTCCCGCGTCGGGCTCTCTGCTTGGCAGGGAGTCTGCTTCCCTCTCTCTCTCTCTGCCTGCCTCTCCATCTACTTGTGATCTCTCTCTGTCAAATAAATAAATAAAATCTTAAAAAAAAAAAAGAAAAGAAAGAGATATCAGATTTCCCCTCACCTCCCATCCCACCAAAGGCGAAGTACAGACTCAGAAGGCAGCCATATGTAAGTCAAGGAGAGGGGCCTCAGGAGAAACCTGCCCTGCTGGCACCTTGATATGAGACTTCCAGCCTCCAGAACTATGAGAAAAATAATTCTGTTGTTTATGCCACCAGCCTGGGGTTGTTTGTTATGGCAGCCTGCACAAAACGATATAGGGCCTTGGCTCCACTGCCCCTCCTTCCTCTAACTTTTCCCTCAAGCTAGACCACTTTGGTCTTCTATGAGAGGGTATTACTACAGCTGGCCTCATGTTCCCTGTCTAGTCCCACAGCACCCCCCCTTCTTCCCCAAACTGTGCATCCTTCATAGCACCCAGGTCATCAAGGATGGGTCGTAAGTTCAAGACTTTGTAGGTGGAATTTGGAATTTGCTCATGACCTGAGCTCCATAACCTCTCCAGGTTCCTCGTGAGAACGAGAATTAGTCATCCAGATCATAGCAGGTGTTTTCCGGAGCACATTCACAGCCACCCATTCCTGTGATACCTCTAACCGACGGGCAAGTTAGGGATCACAGATTTCCTTCCTCATATGGTCCTTACAATCTGGCCTTTAATAACTGTGCTATGAACCAAATTTTTAAGGTTTTGTCCTCTCAACTGGACTGTGTGATCCCTGGAGAGGTGAAGGGGCAGAAGCCTTGAGTATTTTTGCTGATTGCATTCAGTATGAACATGGTGGCATTAATGAGTCTCCCTATTTTGCCTCCCTAAAAGAACCAATTTCAATAAGGAGAAGGAAATTAACTTTTCCAGATGAATGGTTGGTTTTAAATCTTCTCCTTCCTGGAATGCTATTTCTAAGTGGTATATTCATATTTAATATTGTGTGCAAAACATGTTTAATCATGAAAAACAGAAAGAAATTAGGATTTGATGCAGAATTATGAGAATCTGCAAATGTTTTAAAAATATAGCAAATATCTCATTTTTTAAAGTTTCTCATTCCATAATAACAGTATTTTTCATGCCCAATTTGTTTAAGCTTAAGTTTGTGGTAATTTTCTTGTGTTGGTTGCAGGGTGCTCCTGTGAGGATTTTCTTATATTTAAGTTTTAAGCAGTTTTTAAATTACAAAAGTAATATATGCTAGAAATCATAAGGTTGCCTCAAGGGACATAATTGATTGGAAGGAGGCATGAGGGAACTAGATGGTAGAGCAGCTTTCCCACAAACAGGCAAAACTGGCCATGACTCTATATATTTTGCAAGCTGATATTTCTTAGATTACTGATGAGCTAGATAGTTTTTCATCTGTTTAATCGTTACTTGGGTTTTTTTCTTTCCAATAAATTGCCTTTTAAAATGCTTAGATTCTTTATTACGATTCCCCATTTTTCTTTTATTGATTTGTAAGAACTCTTTCCAGAGTGCAAATACATCTTTGTGTTACCTATATATGGCTACTTTGTCATTTTTCTATGAATTTTGGTTAGTTCAGTCACACACTGTCAAGCCTTTTCTCCATCTTTGGGAATTGCAAGGAGAAATCCTGGTTTTCCTTGTATCCAGGAATGGCCTTGCGGCACACACCTAGACACTGAGACATAAGCAGAAGTCAGCCAGAGGGAGTTCTGAGAATCTTTGTGCTTATAAAAACAAGCAAGCAAACAAAACAACAACAATGAAAAAAACCCCAGTTATGGCTTGTGGTGCTCCTTCCCACTTATTCTTGCCTTGGATATAGATTTAACAGCTAGAGGTTTGGCAACCATTTTGCAACATGAGATGACCATTAGCAGCACGAAAAGCCCACACTTAAAGGATGGGCTTTCCACAAATGGAAAGAGTATAGGTCACTGATGATATCAATGAATTACTGTACTAAAGCTGGGACCACCTTCCTCCAACTTATTGTTATGTGAGATACTGAAATATCTTTACTACTTAAACCACTGGTTATCCAGAAACTGTTACTTGCAGCCAAAAGTGAGTTTGTATTTTGTTTCATAGGTATATTTGGGACAGAACGGGACAACTGGCATATATGACTTTGAGAATTTCATATGCTAATGTGTTAATTTTATCTCTGTGGCTTATGATAGGGAGAGTTGCTTTGAAGCTTACTAATTTTACATTTACTAGTCCATCTGAGATTTATTTTAATGTATGAGGAAAGAATCTAACTTAATTTTTTCCCAATGGGTTAACCATTTGTTTCTACCCTACAGAGATGTTAATTTCATATATTATTCATCTATATTTAGGTCTGACTTTAGTACCACTTCATTTCAAAATCAAGCTATTTTCATTACTATAACTGCATAATTCAAGACTATACTCTCATTGCTTTTCAAACAAACAAACAAATAAACAAAGCAAAATACTTAGCTGCTACAGTGCATTTAATTTTCAAGATGAACTTTACAAGTGATTTAGTTAATTTTCTCCAAATCACTCTTCTTCCCATCATAAAAAACAAAGCAAAAACAAAAAGCTAAGACAAAAACAAGCAAAAAATTTTGATTGGAATTGTATTAAAACTGTAGGTTGGGAAGAATTGATATATTTGCCATCTTTGTTTCTAGAAATATTTTATCCCTCCATTTATTCAAACCTTATTTTTTTTTAATCTCTAAGTTAATTCCAGCAGTTTTCTTCACATTTAATATTTTGGTTGGTACTCTGAATGTACTTTATCCCATTTATTTTATAACTCATTATTGGTGGTCCATAAGAGAAACATTGAAGTCCTTTATGAGTTCAAATAGTTTCTAAGTTGATTCCCTTAGGTTATCCAGGAGAGACTCATATCATCTGAACATAATGCTGCATTTACCTTTTCTCCCTGGGCATTAGCTTCTCATTTGCTTTTTCAACCTTTCGGTATTATTTAGGGCATTTAGGACAATGCTTAATCATGGCATTCGTAGTAGGCAACTTCTTTAAGGTTGCGGTATCTCCCAAAGATAAAATTCATCAGGAATAATATATAGAGAGTTGGGAAAAGATAATGAAATAAAGCCAAAAGTATTTGGGGTTGTAACCAAATTAAATATATTTTTTCCTCTTAATATATATATTAGCAAATCACCATATAATTTGTCAGGGGAAAGTTTGTCTCTCTTAGACAGTCAATTTTTTGTTTTGAAAACTTCAAGAGAATTTAAAGTTTATAGAAAAACTGTGAACCACATTTTTAGAAAAAAATGAAATGTAAGCTAATTTAACTTTTGAATTTAAATCTTACCACATACCATATTAGTCATATTTCTTGATTTTGTAAGATAAAAAAATGTGCTTTTATCTTGATGGGTCATTTAAACTAAAACTTACTTTGCTCTTCTAAGAAACATCATTATGTAGGGAAAAAATACTAAGCAGAAAGCAAAAGAACATGGATTCTACCATTTTTGCTAATTAACAGCTGTGCAGTTTTGGTTATTGTCTTTTTCCTCCATCTATAAAAATGGTATTAGGACTGCTTAGCTGATCTATCCTATGTTTAGCTAAGAATTTAATAAATGTCTGAAAGTTTTTTTTTAATTTTATATTTTATAAACATATAATGTATTTTTATCCCCAGGGGTACAGGTCTGTGAATCACCAGGTTTACACACTTCACAGCACTCACCATAGTGAAAGTTTTTATTAAACTGGAAAGTCCCATGCCCATTTAAAGGATTATAATTGTACTAAATTGCTTTGATTATATTTTGAAAAGCCATTAGTACACATCATTATTCAAAAGGGGGCAGTTAGTAAAAGTAGTGTAGAGTTTTGAATTCAATTCAAGAGTAATACAACATTCATCACAATTTCATTCAAGATTTGCAATCCTTATCCTTGTTTTGGAGGGGAGAGGTGGATGTAGAGGGATCCTTCATACCCTGAGCCTCTGGATAAGGAAGAAAGATATGTATTGATTCAACGGTTGCTTGAATAATCTTAGATATCCTTTCCTTTTCCTTCCTTTTGATTTTACTCTCCACATGTAGTTGTTTTTTAAGCTTTCCATTATGTTTACCAAAGAAGTACAATACAGGATAGAAGAATAATTTTTCATGTACTCGCTAGCTTTAATAAAGTTTACCTCATTAGCAATACTGTTTCATTTTTAGCACCCCTACACACCTACTCTTATTTTAATTTGAAGCAAATCCTAGAAACTTCATCACTAATCTCTAAATGTCTCAATATGTATCTCTAAAAAAGTAAGATTCTGGGGCATCTGGGTGCCTCAGTGGGTTACGTGTCCGAGTCTTGGTTTTGGCTCAGGTCATGATCTTGCCATCATGGGATTGACCCCCAGTGTGTAGTCTTCTTTGTATTCTTTCTCCTTCTCCCTCTCCCTCTGCTCCTCCCCCCCCCTCTCTCTCTCAATTAAATAAATAATACCTTACCCCCCCCCCAAAAAAGAGTAAGATTCTTTTCTCCCCACATAATTACAATACCATTATCATAACTTTAAACAATCAAAAATAATTCCTCAGAAAACCAAATATTCAGTCGCATTCAAATTTCTATGTGTCATAAATGTCAGAATTTTTTTTACTTTTATGCTTTAATCAAGATCTATGTGAGACCCATGCCTGCAATTCCTTGTCATGTATCTTTTGTCTCTGCCAGTCTAAAGCTTCCTCTTGCATTTTATGTGTGGTGGAAACTGGGTTGCTATTTTGTGGTTTCCCCAGACTAGTTTGCTGATGACATCCCCATAGTGTGGATGAACATGTTTCTCAGTCCTCTATAGTGCCTCTCAATTGATCAGTCAAGTTCCTTTTTTAGCAGAAGTTGTGGGGAGGGTGATTATTTCCGAGGCAGTGGTGAGTTGTTCCATCAAGAAATACCTTGTTGTTCTTTCTCTCCCACAGCCGTGGTGTTGAAGCTCAATGCAAGCATCCATTAGTTTGTCACAAGTTGCAAAATAGCGCCACTCTATCATGCTTTCTTCATCTATTACTAGAACACTTCTGTAAAGAAAGTATTTTTTTATTTCATTTACTTATTTATTGATAGTACAGTTTGTATAAAAAAAGTAAATAAATGTTTGATGCTTTTTCTTTATGTACCCATTAAAAAAAAAGTTGGTTTAAGGATCCCCCAACAGTGGCTAGCTAGTTTTTTTTGTTGTTGTTTTTAACAATTACGAACTCAGGATGTAATTAAACTGTATGTCTTTTGTTACCTTTGACCTTTTGATAGTCCCATCTTCTTTGGCCAATGGGAGGCTGTTCAGGTTGGTTCATGAGTCCTAGTGGCCTTTAGCAATGTCTTAACTGATGTGGGAAATAAAGGCAGAAGAGAAATTATTAAATTTCCTTACTACCTATGGCCCATTGACAAGTCCTTAAAACAGGCAGAGGGACCTTCTTCTAGAAATTGAACTGCTTCCATGTTAATACTTTGCTAAGGGCAGAAGGCAATCTTAGCCCAAATCCCAGGACCCTATGAGTATACTGTAACACATTAAAATTCCTTTAGAAGTTTCCTTTATCTCTAAACCCCCCCAGTACACTTTGGCAGTCATCCCTCAAGCATATGGCCCATCTATATACATCTGAAGGGTCTCATGACTAAGGTTTTATTAGACAGTAATAAATGAATTTTCCCAACAATATCTAGCCCGCTCAAGGTCCTGGAAACCTTGCTTCCAAAATTTCTTAGAGACTTTCACTATCCCAAACCCGCTCCCAACTTGAAAGTATATAATGGGCCACTCTTCATGACCCTGGGGCAGCTTTTTCTGCCCACAAGTCCTGTCCCGATGCTTTAATAAAAAACACCTTTTTGAACCAAAGACATCTCATAAATTCTTTCTTGGCTGACAGCTTCAAACCCTAAAGTCTTTCCTACATCACTAACTATCTGAGGGGACAAGAAAGTCGAGGCTCATTGTCTACATTTTCCACATCCATTTCTCCGGAGAGCCCTGTGAATATTCATATTGTTTGTTTTGTGGATAATAGTATTTCACAACCATAATCTGGGAGTCAAGAGGCACTCATTGCAACTAGGCTGGATATTATTTCCAGAACATTCCAGCAGACAGAAGTAGAAAATATAGATATTCTAAAAAATTATTTTAAAATGGATCATTTTCAAATTATTAGTCACAAAGCAAGTTAAGGCAGAGACTGGAAGCCATCCTCAATGGTGTTGTTACATACTGAATTTTGCAAGGGGCTTTTTTGCAAAACACAAACAAGCAACATGGTGACAGCGCCTTTGTCCTGGAGCAGCAAACTTGTAGCATGGTCTTTAAAAAATTGTAACAGCTATTATAAACGGCCTTGATTCTGTCTCTATAGAAATGTTTCCAGTTTTAGTTTTAGAAGTCCCTGTTCTATTTGTCGCTCAGAATAAAAAAGGATATAGATTCACACTCTTTCTAACCATGTGTTAAAATTAAGTTACTGTGTTTGTTCAAAGAGAGAGCACCGCAAAGTACATAAAAGAAAATGAGCTTTTGCTACTAAAAGGTTTTCCCATGCTAATGAACAAGGTGGTGAAATAAAAAAGGAATGATCTTGGCTTTTTTGAAAATAACATTGCCAGGCACTTGGAATTCATACAGCTCTGTGTATGCAAATATACTTTTACTAACTTGTTTTGCTCTGTTAAGTAGACATTTTTGCTTTCCTGTTAATGAAGCAAAAGACTGGTGATGCTACTCGTTGTAATCCTTTTTGATTGTGTTTGTGTGGTATGATAGCACAAACCAAAGAGAGAGACACTCAGGTCCCAACAAGTCTGTACTTATACCAGATGTCGAATATTGTATTTAATGGGTTTTTTCAGAAACACAGGCTCTGATTTGAATGGCCACCTGCAAACGACCCTCAAAGATAATCTCATTATTTTGATCATCTCCCTCTGGAAGGGAAGCACCATGTAAAAGGTTGACATTCCAGAAAAACCAGTCTATTTATTGTGGTTCTGAATTTCATTTTTCTCTGACATCAGAGTATTTTCTCATCTATCAAAATGAATTTTCTAATTTTTTTTTCTAAATTTTCTAAATTTTTGTCAACATGTAGGAGGTTGGTAAAGGCTATGATTATGCTCTAGGCCAAATCTGACCTCTTAGGGGAAAGTTACAATTTAGGGGCACCCAGGTGGCTTAGTCCATTAAGTGTCTGACTTTTGATTTTTGGCTCAGGTTATGATCTCAGGGTTGTGAGGTGAAGCCCTGAGTCAGGCTCTGTGCTGAGTGAGGGACCTGCTTAAGATTCCCTCTCTCCCTCTGCCTCTCTACTGCTCGTGCATGCCTACATGCCCTCTCTCTTTCTCTTTCTCTAAAAAATAAATAAAATAAGAGTTTTAGGAACATTTACAATTTATAACTATATTTATTATTTTGTTTCATTTCCTCAATTTTATTTCTGCTAATAAAGAGTATACATCTTAAAGTTGATGGTGTAATATATATAATTTTTTTTCTCTAATTCATTCATTCACTGGGATTAGAATAACGAAAAGCACAGATTTGGCTGTTAAAAAACTTTGGTTACCAGAAAACCCCTTTTCTCACATTATTAATGATTCTTTTTTTCTCTCTAACGTCTGTGTGTCTCTGTGAAAATCACTGGCTTCGGATGAATTAATGGTCAACTAAAAGACTACAAAAATTAATTTGCCTTTTACTTGGGCTGACAGATGAGAGATGTGGCTTTCTGTTGTATCTGGGGGATCCTGGGACTTGTAGCTTCATCTCTCTCAGGGCTAAGAGTCCACATCTATGACATGATGGGCTGGGCCAACTGGCCAGTGATTCTGTGTCTGGCACCTCCCAGTTCCCCAAATGGGAGCCTTTCTAAACAAGGGCTGCATAGCCAGATAGGTACGGGACTTGCCTCACATCGGACGTATCCTCTCTACTGCAAATTCCTGATGCACATTTGCACTGTAAGTCTGAGAAACACTGCCATATCACTTCTTGTATCCCAGGGCTCCCCAATCCTGCAGGATCATGGAATCTTCTCTCCAAAGTACATCCTTGAACACCCCCAGGAGACCAGATTCAGCAACAATACACGCTGGGGACAGGACCCTATGGTGCTGGGCATATAGTGAAACCACTTAAAAGCATAAAGTTGAACAAAAATCAAAATGGTTGCACTAATGCTTCAGCAAAGCTCAATTTTAAAGTGACTTCTTTCCTCTCTTCTTGCAAACCTCCCTTTTCCCCTTCTTACCCCTTGTTTTCAGGAGCCCGGTACCACATTAAACACGTGACAAAGGAGCCTGGCAACAAGTACACAATTCCTGTCAAAACCAGCTAGATCCTGTATTTCCCTCTAAGCCCCCACAGCCCTTCCTCTGGGCAGGCTTACAGGTTTTTTTTTTTTTTTTTTTTTTTTTTAAAGATTTTATTTATTTATTTGACAGAGAGAAATCACAAGTAGATGGAGAGGCAGGCAGAGAGAGAGAGGGAAGCAGGCTCTCTGCTGAGCAGAGAGCCCGATGCGGGACTCGATCCCAGGACTCTGAGATCATGACCTGAGCCGAAGGCAGTGGCTTAACCCACTGAGCCACCCAGGCGCCCCAGGCTTACAGGTTTTTGAAGGCTGTGGCCTGCGGCAGCCCCCCTTGCTGGGAAAGCAATAAAGTTACTGCTCTTTATCCCAAACTCTGTCTTTGCGAAATATTTTGGTTCCAAAGCCTGGAGGTCGGCTTTTGACAACAATAGTAGGTACCCAGCATTCCTTGCTTCTGGTCTCCTGCCCCAGTTAGATTTCTAGGACCCTGGGGCTTCTGTCCACCAAACCTCTCAACTTACGGAGTTTCCAGTGAGGCCCCAAAGTCTCAGGAGGGATGGAAGATTTTATTTCCAAATCAAGACTGTGCATAGGGTGAAGGGGAAGCCACTGTGGGTGTCCATCCACTATCTCTGGTTCAACTTCCGGCTGGAGTGTGCTCACAGGAAGGGGAGCCCGTGGGCCACAGCAGCAAGTGAATGTGTGTTGGAGGAAAGTCACCAGCCATGGCATGAGGCGGGCCGGGGGGTCAGTGCCAACTATGGGGTCAGTCCCCCTCCCCACCACACATACCTGTACACACATTCTCTCAGTGAACACCCGGAGGGTTTCAGAGACTGAGACAAAGTGAAAGTTATTTAAAGCTTTTTTTTATGATAAGTATTAGAACTTAGACTGATTGGTCAGTGAAAGTTATTTAAAGCTTTATTTTATGATAAGTATTAGAACTTAGACTGATTGGTCAGGGGAACGAGACTGAGACAAGGTGGAAAGTTATGCAAAGCTCTATTCTATGCTAAGCATTAGAAGTCAGACTGACCAGAGAGGGCCGTCTCCAAAGAGAGCGACCACCGCCAGCTTACAGGCCTGAGAATCAACTGACTGATGGGTCACAGCTGCCTCTGAAGAGGGTGACCCTTCCCCATCTTACAGACTACCTTTTATAGAGAAAAAGCCTGGCCACACATAGGTGGCCAATGAGATTGTAACACACAGAGAAAGTTGCATAGTCATGTTAGGTCACACACAGGTGGCCAATTGAATTACAATTTACCCTATAGTAGCTGTTTGAACTAACTTATTACTCTGGTCAGAATTGGCGCTCAAGTTTGGCGCCCAAAAGGCGGAGTTTACATTCTTTGGTTAGGGAGAAACAATATGTGTGTTTTACTGATTGGATGTCTCCAGCTGGCCTGTCTCGTCCTTGTATTCTGGGCTCTGTAATCAGGAACTGGCCAACCTGGCCTTGTATTCTGGGCTCTGTTATTAGGAACTGGCCCACCATATTTTACTGGTTTCCCAGACTTGCTTCTAAGTACATTTCTCGGGGGGTGGAGGGTAGGGAGTGGGGCAGGGTCAGTTTAAGTTTTACTGCATAAACAACAAAATGGCTTTTAACCAAGATGGAGTCGCTCTGGCTAGATAGGTCCTTATAGGGTTTACGCGCAGGGAACTTCCAGTCACATGTCTTGAAGTGTAATGTAGGTGGAGGAGAGAATCAGCACCACAGATGAGGAAAGAAGTGGTAAGCACTGGGGCTTCTTCTCCTAGAAATGGGTGTGAAGGTCTGAGAATGCCGCACAGGCTGGATTTGGAGAACACAGAACAAAAGGGGACCTAGGGAACTCTATGTTCCCACTCCCTCATCTTCCAGATGTAGACCTTGAGGCTGATTGGTTATACGGCATACCTGGCCAGTGGGCGTCAAATCTCAGGTGAGGGCCCGGGGCTGCTGACGCCCAGGTCTGGGGACGTTCCCCTCTGCCACCTGGCTCCGTCCAGTGTGGGGCTGAAGTGGCTTCATACATGCAGAGACATGCCAGAGGGAAAGGAGAGGAGAGATTGTTTCTTCAGCCTCTTTGTCCTCTATTTTGTAGTGCTAGAGGGTGATGTGTTAATTTCCCCATTCACGCTTTATTCTTTGAATGTATTCTTCAGTGAACTGATCCTTTTTAATGTCCAGAAGTGAAAAAATTTCCTTAATTTTATACTGTTATACTGTTCTCCACCAGACTTAAATCTAAGACTATTAATTTAATCTCCAGCTTGTACAGGTAATGTTGAAAGAAATCCTTTTATAGATATTCATAGAACATCCATTCATTCAGTCTTTGTGCCAGGCACTGTTTCAGCCTCTGGGACTCACCATGAATAAAACAGACCCAAACCCTGAGCTCATGGAATTAACATTCTAGCACAGGGATTTAGGGCCATACACAGTAAATATAACAAAGAAATAAATTATGTTGTCTTTTAGAATAGTGCTTCTCAAACTCTAATGTGTCTATCGCTCTCCTGGGACCTTGTTAAATGGAGACTCTGATTCCATGGTCTGGGCTGGGGCCTGAGGTTCTGCATCTCTAACCAGCTCC
This sequence comes from Mustela nigripes, assembly GCF_022355385.1. Classification (NCBI taxonomy): domain Eukaryota; kingdom Metazoa; phylum Chordata; class Mammalia; order Carnivora; family Mustelidae; genus Mustela; species Mustela nigripes. Next base: position 3,841,462 of record NC_081561.1, read on the forward strand.
CAGGGGATGATAAAGCACGCTTTTAATAACCAAGTGTTTGAAAGCGTATGCAATATGTGAGCGTATTGCAAGGGATAAGGGTGGCCTTGCTTTATGTGGTGTTGGTCAGTGGAGGCCTCCCTGAGAAGTGACATTTGAGCAGATTCGGAGAAGATGAGACCTGGAGATGAAGCCACAGCTGGAAAAGGCAAACAGGTGCAGGCAGCAGTATGGGGAGTCAGGGGGAGGGGGACGGGGGGGAGAGTGAGCAGCAGTGAGAAGTGCCAGGACCCCAGATCATGCGACGTTCACAGTCCAAGGCAGAACCCGTGATTTCACTCCGACGGGGACAGGGAGCCAGAGGAGACTCAGCAGAGAGTGACCTGACCTGACTTCCATTTTACCAGCCTCGCTCTGGTGATTTGTATGAGATAGTCTGATTGGGACAAGGGTGGGATGAAGACCAGTTAGAAGTCATGGCCGACATTGGCTCTGGCCATATTCTCGGGTGGAGTGTTTTGTCCACTCATTTTCTCTCTCTGTGCTCGCTCATCTGACAAAGCTGGGCAGTGTGGGGTGTCCCATCTTATCCCCTTCCCCCGGCTCTCAGGACATGTGACACTGGAGAAGAAGCAGCCATGGTGTCACGAAACCAGCAAGCATCTTGGACTTGGTTCTGGCATCAAGCTGTTTCTGCCCTTCCTGGGGGGCAGCTCTGTGCAGCCATATACCTGGGCAAGGTAGCCTGTTAGCCTTCTTCGTAGCAAGACTCCACTCAGTCTTCTGTAGTATAGCTGGCTCTGCTCCCCATTGAAATATTCTGATCAGTGTTATCCTGCCTGAACAGAGCTCCCGACAATCTTCACCTGCTTCAGGGTTCGAGGCCCAGCAGGCCAGCACTGTGGCTCTATTAACTGGCTCTGCCTGTGTTCTGTTTGTGGTCTGGGGGAAGGTTTTCTGGATTTTGAGGACGGCTGTGTCCTTGTACCTTTCGTGGTTTCGCTTTGTCGGCTGCACCTGTGTGTCTGGAGCACAGGGCGTACAGCTTCCAGTGTCTCTTAGACTTGACATCTCCCTAACCCTGTCTTCTTTTGAAGATTTAATCTTTCCATCCCTTGATTTGTATTCGGCTGAAATCTGTAATTCAGCAGTACGCACCCACCTGTCCCAGGGGTGCATCCAGAGCTACCTCAACATCTTGAAACATGAAAGAAAGGTGCTCATGTGAAACATTTTACATAACTTACACCAGTCAATTCACAGACTCACAGAATGTTAGGGCTGGAAGGTTCTGGAAGGTCAGCTGTTTAGAACCTTATTTCATTGACGAGGCAGCAGAGAGGGGGAGCATCTTTTCCAAGGTCACATAAGCGGTTGGTGGCAGAACCTGGACAATAACTTAAATCCATCGGTTTGCCCATCACTCCTCAGCTAGAGGGGCACTGACTCCGTGAGGAGGGCTGGTGTGATAAGCCACCAGCACCACAAATTCAAACCACCTGAGTCCCATACCTTGTCATACCAGTGTTCCTACTGTTCCACCATCTTAAAACTCCTTGTCACAAAGGTCGCTTGTCCTGTAAAATGATGATTCATTCTGTTGGTGCTGCCAGTGAAAGAAATATTCTTATTTAAGAGAAATTAGAGCTTTGTTTGGAAATCAACTTACAAGATAATAGTTGGGAAATTTCAAGTTAGCGAGCATATGTTAAGATATTCAATTCCTTCTTGAATTGGATGAAATAGTTCGGAACATATTTGCCAGAATAAAACTGCTAATGTCTGCAACTTTCATGTTTCCAACTGATATGTAGACATTAATTCAACTCCGTGAATTGTGCTATGTAAGAAGGCATTATTATTGAACATAAAGATTATTAACATATATATCTTACATTTGCGTGGCATTTTAATCTTTTCAGACCAGTTTTAATTATATTTCCCCCCTCCTCTTTAGCCTTATAAAATCCCCTGGGATAGATAATGTTTGTTTTATTATCCCCTTTTAAAGATGAGAAAATTAAGGCATGGGAAGACTATGTAACTCAATTAAGATCGTATATTTACTTAATGGCAGATTCAGGACTTATCTTATCTCCTATTCGTGCTGTCTTTCCAGAAGACACAAGTTACACATGATCGGGTCTTGTCGGACCCGTTTCAATGTGCTGTGTCTGATGCTGACGTTAAAAAAGAAAAAAGAAAAAAAAAAAGTCGTGTAAGAATAGGAGAGTCCCCCTGCTTGGTGATTATGAGTTATAACAAATAGTTTCAGCTCCCTTACCACCTTCCTGGATTGCTCATTTACTTCCTTTCACATTTACTGAGTAGCTACTCTGTGTGAACAGTGTATTTTTGTATCTGATCATTTTAGGAGCCCGTGAAGTTCTTTCCTCCTGTGAAAAAATAGAATTTGCCAGGGGACTTGGGAAATCATACTTCTCTTAGCTTGAATGGCAAAAGACATTATGATGGAATTCTGCCTGTTTTCTTCCCCAATTCTGAAAATTTTCAGATCTAAAAGGATAGTTCAAAGAGGTGAACACGAAACACCTAGATAGCCATTAACGTGCTGTGACGTTTGCTTTTTGTTTCCATATAATGTGGTTTTGCTGTTGGTGGCTTTTTCCCCCCTGCCTTGAACCATTTTTCAGTAGATTTCAGACATCGTGACAGGCTACCCCTAAACACCTTAGCATGCACTCCAGAGACGGACATTAACCATGTTGCCTCTGTATGCAAATACAGATTAGAAGTTTTCAATCCTGAAAAGAAAGTCTTTATTTGTAGAGATGCATTAAACCAATTGCTCTTTAAATTTTTCCAACACACACACACACACACACACTCATACTAGCCCTGCTTCACCCTTACGGATTTCCCTCTTTTTGAATTTGGTTATGTAATCTTCCTTCAGTGATTACTCCAAACCAATCATGAAAAGAGGAAGCAGAAGACAAGAGCTTGTATTTATAGGCAAGAGATCTTGGAGTCACAGCAAATGCTAGCTGCCTCTGTTCATAATTTCTGAGCCCCAGTTTGTCTGTCCGCTCATTAGTGCAACACTTGTCTGGGCTGGGGGAATTTGCAACTGTTTTCACACTAGTAGAGTGAAGAGACCAGTCTTCCTGTGCATGTCCCCTGGCTTGCTAGGATTAGAGCAGCTGAAAGAACTGGTCTGGATTCTCCAGGCTTTCTGCATCCCTCCCTGACCTTGGCTCTGTGGTGTGAACTCACACAGAGGCACTTAGATTCCAGGTCCAGGTGGTCCTATAACCAGCTCCCTCTCTTGGCATTTCTCTTGGACACCTGACAGTCCAGGTAGCCTTAGCAGTGATGCCGACAAAGTTCTAAAGAAATATTTGAATCCCAAGCTTGTTTGACTAGCTTGCTTATTGAGAATTTACACTTTATAATTCCTATATGTGTATGTTTTGTACTACCCTCTGGCCCTGAATTTAGAAATATGTCCTTGTATCTTGAAAGGGCACTGTTGATGAGTTGGCCCTGGTCCTCTGGGCATTTAAATATGCACTTGGATTTCCACTCATGGGATTCTAACCCATGATTAATATTTTAAGGTGATGAAGTAAGAAGCCTCAAGTGTTATTCCAATGTCATACCCAAGAGGAAAGAGATTTAAAATAGTCTTAGGAATCACTGGAGATCTTGCAAGTATTTCATGAGAACAAAAATCCCTAAGTCATCCTGATGAAGTTGCAGGACAGAGTTAAGAGTGGTCACGGGCTTTTTCTTTATTCCTGGTAGTTTCCCCGAGTTTTGGTGCACAGACAATGAACGACATATACTTAATGTGTTCAATTTGATGTTTGGACCCGTGAACGTACCAGTGAAACCATCAAGATGATGAATATGTCCCTCATCCCCAACTTCCCTCATTTCTAGAGTTTTATATAAATGGGATCACATAGTATGTATGTACTCTTCTGTATGGGGTGAGTTCTGGTGTCTTTCTCGCCGCATAATTATTTTGAACTCAGGCACATTGTACTGTTTATCAGTAGTTCATCTCTTTTTTATTCTTTTAAAGATTTTATTTATTATTTATTTTATTATTGTATTATTTATTTATTATTTATTTATTTGACAGATCACAAGTAGGCAGAGAGGCAGGCAGAGAGAGAGGAGGAAGCAGGCTCCCTGCTAAGCAGAGAGCCCGATGTGGGGCTCGATCCCAGGACCCTGAGATCATGACTTGAGCCGAAGACCGATGTTTTGACCCACTGAGCCACCCAGGCACCCCTGTAGTTCATTTCTTTTTATTGCTGAGTAGTGTTCCATCACATGCATAACTTGTTTACCTGCCTATCTGTTGATAGGCTTGATTAAGCTTATTTTCAGGCTGGGGCTCTTGTGAATAAAGCTGCAATGAACACATGTGTATCTGTAAGTCTTCGTGTGGACATATGCTTTCATTCTTCTGGGGAAAATGCCCAGGAGTAGATGGCCGGCCATAAGGCAAGCAGGCTGTTTCAGTAAGTGACACACTGTGTTCCAGAGTGGTTGTGCCTTATTCCGTTCCCCACAGCAGCCTATGGTGGTTTCAGTTCCTCACTTCCTCTCCTACATGGGGCATATTTCGTTTTTTTAAAATCTGGCCATCTGATGGGTATGTGGCAATATCTACAATGATAGCTTTATTTTGCCTATAGGGCTGCATTTAAAAATGTGATTTGGAACACCAGTTCTGGAATTATCATCTGTACTATGATGCCCAGGCAACCCCAAGTAAGTCGTTGAACGCCTTACGATTCTGTTTTGTCATCGAAGACTTGGAGATGGGGACAGCCCGCTTCTGTGAACAGAGTTATGGTGAATGTAGAGTCATTGGTAGTCAATGATTGGGGTGGAGGGTGATGCGAACTCGTACTCCACCCCTCCCCCAGGTAATTGTCATTTCCACGCGCGTATCCCTCATGTGTTCCTGTCCTCCGCTGGGTGCCGCTGTGTCCTCCACGCTGCTCTGCAACAGATTGTCCCAGAGCTGAGCTGGACCTCAGTGCGGCAACTCTGTCAACGGCCGCTGGCGGCACAGGAGCCTCGCGGATTTTAACAGCCAAGAGCCTTGCCCTATTGTGGCTCTTCATCCTCTAGGAACCATCATGTTCCTCCCTGGGGGTCACCGCTGACATGCCAGCTCCCCCGTTGTGATGTCCTGCACCCCCAGAACTATGGGGAAGTCTTGCGGTGGCTAGGGAGAGAAGCAACGCTCTCTCTCCTTTACACATGCTATGTTAAAGGGGCCCCAAAGCAGAGCTTAGACAAATCTCCATTTACACCTAGAGCCTTCTTTCCCTTGAAAATACCCACTCATTTTGCTTGTCATAAAAACGGAGCTGATTGGCCCAAGATTACCTCCTGAGAAGATAAGAGAGACAGGACATATATCCCACGTGAAACCCATTCTGCTGGACGCCACTGCTTCTGTTCCGTATTTCTGTATGTATGCAGACATACCCATATATTTAGTTAAAACTTGGGGGAAAGGTAAGGCATGTCACCCATAGCGGTGGGTATTCTTGTAGCACACTGTACCACGAGGCAGCCAAGTTGAATTTTAATGCCATCTGATTCAAAACAAACTAATAGGTGTTTCAAAACAAAATAATAATCAGTTTCATCATGCTAATTAACAATAATTGAATAACTGAAAAAAATTGCTGAGGATAAGTCATGGGAAATAAAATGAATGCTTAATTAGCAGTAGAGTCAAATGTTTCAAGACGCAATTAATATTAAACGCACATGTCGAGGAACATTGTTTTTTTTCCCCCTCAATATTCGCATGAGCAGGACTTTGTTAACTTTTTTCTTTCTGAGAAAGTAAAGTGGCTTTTTAAAAACTTCATAGTAGCTGTACCTACTACAAATGATGAAAATGAAAAGTCTTATTTTTATTGTCAGAAATCTGGTGGCACAATGACACTTCTGAGAGCGCATAGAGCAATTTTCAATTTTCAAAACATTTTGGCAATAAAAATTGCCCAAAACCTTAAATAAAATAATTGTCTCTCTCACAGAGCTTTGAAACCTCTGAGTTGAATGAAGGAGGCAATTGAGGAGAACAATTAAATTTCCTGGGCCATGAAGGACAGTTTCCTAGGAACATGGGCTTTTTAAGCTTAAATGTATCCTCACGTGCTATTATTAGCGGAATTTACAGGCAGGGTGTAGCCTAGTGATGAAAGTGCAGAAGCAAGAAATGCAAGGCTTCATCTCTCATGTGGAACCTCCACAGGGCTCCTAGAACAGGCTTTCTCGGTGTGTGGTCTGTGAGTCATCTGAATCAGAACCTCTGTGATAGCCTGAGAATCCAGAATCCTGGCCCAGGTGTCTGCTGGGGTTGGGAAATATGCATTTAAAAACTCTCATAGGTCCAAGTCCCCTAATATCTCTTGGGAAACTTCTAAAACAAATGGGACCTTATTCTAAAGCTCTGTTTTCAACCCCACTTACTGAAGAGCCCCAGAGGTAAAGCCCCTCAGTCCAAGCAAGGTTAGTTCAGTCCAAGGTTAGAAGAAACAGCACAAAGAAACAATCCCATATGAACAAGAGTCGATAGATGCAAACAGCAGAAGTCTCCTGACCCTGTTGCATCATAGGAATATTACTGGAAAGAAAGAATTCCAGTACTGTATGGTAAAATATACTGTATTACGCATACAGTATTAATAGAATCGAAAATAATATATTGTAAAATATTATGAGCTATTAAAATAATATTTTTCAGATGGCCAAAATCATAAAATAATTTATATAAAATAAGAAGTGAACAAGATACTATGACCAAAAGACTGATAATTTGGGGGAAAATCAAGTGTATCTTGAGAAATTTAAAAAAAGATATTTTCTTTAAAATTGTTAAGTATTGATCAGATGATTATTTAGCTGGTATTATATATCTGAATATATTATCTAGAAGGAGAAATATAGAGATAAATATACTGAAAACCTAATATAAACCTAAGATGTAGACTGAGAAGTTCCATAGTTGAAGACAAATAATAAAAAAGCCTGCTCAAAAGATAATGTCAGGGATGCCTGGGTGGTTCAGTTAGTTAGGCATTTGCCTTCAGCCTGGGTCATGGTCTCAGGGTCCTGGGATTGAGCCCCACATTGGACTCCCTGCTCAGTGGGCAGTCTCCTTCTCCCTCTGACTCTCTCTCTCTCTCCCTCTCTGTCTCTCATGAACAAATAAATAAAATCTAAAAAAAAAAAAGCGCAAAAACACCCCCCCCAAAATAACGTCAGAATTTTACATTGTCAGTGAAAGACGTGAATCCCCTGACTTTGGAAACACTGGGGGCCAGAGAAGTTAAAAAAGAAATGACACCTTGGAATTCAAGTAGAAGTGAAACAGCAGAATATAAAATAGAGAGACAGATCTGAAAGGTGAGGGAGAAGGCACTATTCACAGAAGGATAGCAATTAGATTGGCAGCACTAAAAAAAAAAAAAGCCAAAATATGATAATGTGTTCAAGAGGATGGAAAAATATCATTATAAATCTAGGCAGGAGTTTCTTTAGGATAAAGAGATTTTTTTTTTTTTCCGGATAAAAACAAGAGTTTTCTACTAACAAGCCTTGCCAAAAGGAATTTTAAAAAGGATATTCAAGAAGTACAAATGAACTCAGAAGTAAAATGTGAGGTGCAAGACAAAATGGTAGGATTGGCACAAAAGAGACCAAGAAGACCCACAAAATCGAGAACCAAGAGGCAGATTGCAATGCACCGATATGACAAAAGTTACATTGTCCAGCAAGAGAGAAGGTATGGACTCTCTTGGCTATCTATATGGAAAAATTATGCCTGACACCTACCTCACAGCATGCACAAAATTCAATTTCAGAATCAATCAAATACGTAAAAATTAAGTGATAAAATATTTTTTAAATTTTATTTATTTATTTGTCAGAGACAGAGGGCGAGAGAACAAGCGAGCACAGGCAGACAGAGAGGCAGGCAGAGGCAGAGGGAGAAGCAGGCTCCCTGCCGAGCAAGGAGCCCGATGTGGGACTCCATCCCAGGACCCTGGGATCATGACCTGAGCTGAAGGCAGCCGCTTAACCAACTGAGCCACCCAGGCATCCCTAAATGATAAAATATTTTGAAAGAAACTTGCAGAATATCTTCATGACCTTGGAGTTGGCAAAGATTCGTTACACAGACAGAAAAAGCAATAAACTGGATTCCATTAAAATTAAAAATTCTTGTTTCACTAGAGATATCACTAAGAGTTAAAAGAAAAGGACACACCAGAGGAAACTATTTGCGGCACCTACATCTGGGAGAACACTTATATTCAGGATATATCAAGGACTTAAATCAATCACAAAGGGACACCTGGGTGGTTCAGTAATTCAGTATCTGCCTTGGGCTCAGGTCATGATTTGGGGTCCTGGGATCAAGCCCCGTGTCAGGCTCCTTACTCAGTGGAGAATCTGCTTCTCCCTCTGCCTGCTGCTCCACCTTTTTTGTGCTCTCTCTCTGTCTCTGACCAAAAAAATCAAAATAAAATCTTTAAATCAATCACAAAAAGACAGCCCAATCAGAATTTGGGGAAAAGAGTGCTTCCGAAGACGATGTCCAAATGATCAAAAAGGCATATGAAAAGTGCTTATAAGCAAAAGTAACACTGCCCCGAGGTACCGTCACGTGCATAATAGAAGGTTTACAAGGAAGAAGACAGGCCAAGTGTTAGACAGACAAGAAGACAAGAAGTAGTGTGAAGCAACTAGAAAGACCTCTTACACTGGGAGAATCAATTAGTACGAACACTGGAAAATTGTTGGACATAGCCATGAGCATGAACATGTGTATACCTTAGGAGCCAGTGATTTTGAATAAGCTTCTGTTTACTTATGGCTAACATGAAGACACTTATTTTTTTTAAAGTTATTGTGATTACAAAATTAAAAATCAAAAAAACTTAGATTATTATTTTTTATTATTCATCACAGTTTAACAATAGTATTTTGTAAACTCTGGATGCTGAAAGGTTGATTGAATCAAATACTTTGTAAATATTTAAAGAAAATGTCTTATTTTAGTAAATCAAGGAGGAAACAAAGTTTGGATCCAAAAGAAAAAAAAAAGGAAGGAAGGAAAGAAGGTAGGAGGGAGCGAGGGAAGGAAAGGAAAGAAAGAAAGAAAAAGCCTCCATACCCTCCTAACGTGCTTTCCATCCATATGGAAGTTAAGAACCCCCATCACAGAAGTCATTCTTGCTCCAAGTGTCAAAGCAACCAATAGTGAGAAAGGGCTGTGGCTTCAGGCAAGCATTGCAAAACAATGCTGAAGTCACCTGATGCTGAGTGTCAGGTACGGGTACAGATCAGCAGTCCTCAACTGTGTCTCATCACTTTTAAAGAGTTTGGTACAGTGTAGTTTCTCTATCCGGAAATTAGAGCCACATATGTGTAAGTAACATAATTCAGAGCCCGAGTCCCTCAGATCAAGCCCATTGGGCAGCCACCAAGAACTGTGTTATCATCATGCCCACTGACCTTTGAGAAAACCTTGGAGAGACTCACTCACCAGATAGTCAAGCCCATGACTGTGGGTGGATAGGCCCTGCAGAGGTTCAGAAAGCTCTATCAGTGAGAAATTTCTATTCTCCTTTATTATTTTTTTAAATTTCTCATATACTAACCGAGAAATTATTTAGCTAAATTCAACTTGGTGTCCACTAAAAACTTACCACTTAATTCAACATTTTTATTTATTTGATTTAGGAATGAAAAATCAACCATAATAATGAGAGTTAACATTGTTTGCACACTAGACATTGGGCTATCTTATTTATGTTGTTTTTAATGAGCTTCTCAACCCCATGGGGGAAGTTACTGTAATTAGCCTCATTTTACAGATAAGGAAACAGAGGCTTGAGGAATCAAGACACAAGGTCGTAGATCTTGTAAGTCACAGAACCTGTCTGGCTCCAAAGTTGGTGATCAGAATCACCTCACTGTAGGCCCCTAAAACAAATGAAACAGGAGGTAGCTCCCCAGGTACTTCTGCAAGGATTCCATTTGTAGAAATATTTTCCCATTCAACACATATTTATTGAGAATCTACTCAGCAAATGTTTATGAAACTGAATGAGACTGAACGGCCACTCAAGAAGACAGAAGTTGGTTGAATAAGAAGTGCAGTCCTCCAGGCACAACCCTGGCTCCCAGGCAAAGATGGAAGCAGAAAATACAAGTGTGTGCAAGTGACTCCTATTCCAGGCTGGAGCAGGTTATGAAAATGACAAGTAAAGATGCTCTGAGAGTCTGGTGATGAGAAATTAATTCTGACTTGCAGACAGTTCTATGTGAGATTATGGCAAACCTGAGAATGTTCTACTAAGAACAGTGCAGAGAGCCACCTAAATGCCTAATAATAGGGGGCGATATTTTTGTGTACCTAAACAATGTGACATTTGGCAGCTATTGAAATCATGCAGTGGCAGAAAAAAGCCTATTAGTATGTAAAGTGAAAATCAAGTGATTTTAAAAGTGAAAATCAAAACAGTGGAAATAGCAGGATACAGTAGACAAGCTTAAATATCATCTGTTTTAAAAAAAACAAAAAACAAAAAACAACCCAGCAACAACGGAGCGTGCCTGGATGGCTCAGTGGGTTAAGCACCTGCCTTCAGCTCAGGTCATGATCCCAAGGTCCTAGGAATCGAATTCTGCTTGAGCTTCCTGCTCAGTGGAGAGCCTGCTTCTCCCTTTAACCCCCCCAACCCCCCCGCACTTGTGCGTATGCTGTCCCTCTCTCTCTCTGTGTCTCTCTCAAAAATAAACAAAATCTTTAAAAAAAAAAACCTAACAGGTACACACAATAAAGTCACATGTGATACACATAACTTTATATGAGCATAAAAAACTCATATGAAGTTCACATGTTTGTATGCATATCAAAGACACATGTACATGTATAGTTTGTATGCCTGTGAAAGTCACATGTGGCATGCATGATGCATGTGAAAGAACCATCTGGTGAACGAATGTCTGCATACATATGGAGGAAACAAACGGTATATATTTATGTTTATATATGAGACACATATGAGATGCATATATGTTTGCATGTGCAGGGAGGTCCATATGATGTATGCATGTTGTGTGCTTATGAAAGATGCATGTCTATGAATACATTTGTATGTATATGAAAGATACATCTGGTACACATGTATGTATATAAACATACATGATGTATGTGTAGATATACATATTAAAAATGCACACAATGAATGTATATGTTCTCATGAATATAGGAGACACACATAATATACTCATGTTTGTGTACATGTGAGTGACACATGATATGCACCTGTTTGTATACATGTACAAAACACATATGATGTATATGTCTATATATAAAAATCTATGATGTTTATATGCATATGGATGCACTTAGAATGAACATATCAAGAGGTTCTATCAGTGGCTATTTCTAGATGATTAGGATTATAGCTGTTTGATATGGTTCGTTTGTTCACCTATTTTTTCTGATGTTTCTGTAATGTGCATGCCATTTCCTTTGTAATAAGAAGTAACAATATATAAAGCTCCATTTCAGAAGCACTCCACATTTCATGGATTCAATATCTTTCCATGGGTCCAAATCTTTCACATTTAGGGATATGCATCTGGTTTTAAGAGAGAACTAGGTACCCTGTTAGTGGATAAAACCATGTGGAGCTGGGCCATAGGAATTTTTAAAAATTAAGTCCCCTTTTAAGAGAGAGCCTAAAAGTAGTAGACCAGAAAGGAACAGAGACAGTATACAGTAACAGTCACCTTATAGGCAAAACAATGGAACTAAATTCAAATCTCTCAATAGTTACCCTGAGTGTAAATGAGTTAAATGCCCTCATCAAAAGACACAAGGTATCAGAATGGATAAAAATATAAAACCCATCAATATGCTGTCTACAAGAAACTCATTTTAAATCCAAAGACACCTCCAGATTTAAAGTGAGGGGGTGGAAAACAATTTACCATGCTAATGGACATCAGAAGAAAGCTGGGGTGGCAATCCTTATATCAGATCAATTAGATTTTAAGCCAAAGACTATAATAAGAGATGAGGAAGGACACTATATCATACTCAAGGGGTCTGTTCAACAAGAAGATCTAACAATTTTAAATACTTATGCCCCTAACACGGGAGCAGCCAACTACATAAAACACTTAATAACAAAATCAAAGAAACACATTCACAATAATACAATAATAGCAGGGGACTTTCACAACCCCCTCACTGAAATGGACAGATCATCCAAGCAAAAGATCAACAAAGAAATAAAGGCCTTAAACGACACACTGGACCAGATGGACATCACAGATATATTCGGAACATTCCATCCCAAAGCAACAGAATACACATTCTTCTCTTGTGCACATGGAACATTTTCCAGAATAAATCACATCCTGGGTCACAAATCAGGTCTCAACTGGTACCAAAAGATTGGGATCATTCCCTGCATATTTTCAGACCACAATGCTCTGAAGCTAGAACTCAATCACAAGAGGAAATTTGGAAAGAATCCAAATACATGGAGGCTAAAAAATGAATGGGTCAACCAGAAAATTAAAGAGGAATTGAAAAAATTCACGGAAACAAGTGATAATGAAAACACAACTGTTCAAAATCTGTGGGACACAGCAAAGGCTGTCCTGAGAGGAAAATATATAGCGATACAAGCTTTTCTCAAGAAACAAGAAAGGTCTCAAATATACAACCTAACCCTACACCTTAAAGAGCTGGAGAAAGAACAACAAAGAAAACCTAAACCCAGCAGGGGAAGAGAAATAATCAAGATCAAAGCAGGAATAAATGAAATAGAAACAAACAAACAAACAAACAAAAACCCAGTAGAACACATCAACAAAACTAGGAGTTATTTTTTTGAAAGAATTAATAAGATTGATAAGCTCCTGGCCAGACTTATTAAAAAGAACAGAGAAAGGGACCCAAATAAATAAAATCATGAATGAAAAAGGAGCGATCACAACCAACACCAAAGAAATATGAACAATTATAAGAACGTATTATGAGCAACTATATGCCAGCAAATCTGACAATCTGGAAGAAATGGAGGCATTCCTAGAGACATATAAACTACCACAACTGAACCAGGAAGAAATAGGAAACCTGAACAGACCCATAACCAGTAAGGAGATTGAAGCCGTCATCAAAAATCTCCCCAACAAACAAGAGCCCAGGGTCAGACGGCTCCCCAGGGGAAATCTACCAAGCATTTAAAGAAGAATTAATTCCTATTCTCCTGAAACTGTTCCAAAAAAAAAAAAAAAAAAAAAAAAAAGAAAAGAAAAAGAAAAGAAAGAAAGAAAGAAAGTAAGTAATGGAAGGAAAACTTCCAAACTCATTTTATGAAGCTAGCATTACCTTGATACCAAAGCCAGACAAAGACCCCATCAAAAAAGAGAATTACAGGGACGCCTGGGTGGCTCAGTTGGTTAAGCAGCTGCCTTCGGCTCAGGTCATGATCCCAGCGTCCTGGGATCGAGTCCCACATCGGGCTCCTTGCTCCACAGGGAACCTGCTTCTCCCTCTGACTCTGCCTTCCACTTTGTCTGCCTGTGCTCGCTCTCGCTCGCTCTCTCTCTGACAAATAAATAAATAAAATCTTAAAAAAAAAAAAAAAGAGAATTACAGACCAATATCCTTGATGAACACAGATGTAAAAATTCTCGCCAAAACACTAGCCAGTAGGATCCAACAGTACATTAAAAGGATTATTCACCACAACCAAGTGGGATTTATTCCAGGGCTGCAAGGTTGGTTCAACATCCGCAAATCAATCAATGTGATACAATACATTGATAAAAGAAAGAACAAGAACCATATGATGCTTTCAATAGATGCCAAAAAAGTCTTTGACAAAGTACAGCATCCTTTTTTGATTAAAACTCCTCAAAGTAGGTAGATAGAGATAGAGGGTACATTCCTCAATATCATCAAAGCCATCTATGAAAAACCCACTGCAAATATCATTCTCAATGGAGAAAAACTGAGAGCTTTTCTTCTAAGGTTAGGAACACGGTAGGAATGTCCCTTATCACCACTGTTATTCAACATAGTACTTGAAGTCCTAGCCTCAGCAGTCAGACAACAAAAAGAGATTAAAGGCATCCAAATTGACAAAGAAGAAATCAAACTATCACTCTTTGCAGATGATATGATACTTTTTGTGGAAAACCCAAAAGACTCCACTCCAAATCTGCTAGAACTTCTACAGGAATTTAGTAAAGTGTCAGGATATAAAATCAATGCACAGAAATCAGTTGCATTTCTCTACACCAACAACAAGATAGAAGAAAGAGAAATTAAGGAGTGAATCCCATTTATAATTACACCCAAAATCTTAAGATACCTAGGAATAAACCTAACCAAAGAGGCAAAGAATCTGTACTCAAAAAACTATAAAGTACTCATGAAAGTAAGACACAAAGAAATGGAAAAACACAAAAAGGAAGACACAAAGAAATGGAAAAACATTCCATGCTCATGGATTGGAAGAACAAATATTGTGAAAATGTCTATGCGACCTAAAGCAATCTACACATTTAATGCAATAGCTATCAAAATACCATCCTTTTTTTTTTTTTCAAAATAATGGAACAAAAAATCCTTAAATTTATATGGAACCAGAAAAGACCTCAAATAGCCAGAGGAATGTTGGAAAGAAAGCCAGAGTTGGTGGCATCACAGTTTCAGACTTCAAGCTCTATTACAAAGCTGTAATCATCAAGATAGTATGGTACTGGCACAAAAACAGACACATAGATCAGTGGGACAGATAGAGAGCCCAGAAATAGACCCTCAATTCTTCAGTCAACTAATCTTTGACAAAGCAGGAAAGAATGTCCAATGGAAAAAAACAAACAAAAACAACAACAACAAAAAACAGTCTCTTCAACAAATGATATTGGGAAAATTGGACAGCCACATGCAGAAAGATTAAGCTGGACCATTTCCTTACACCACACACAAAAATAAATTCCAAATGAATGAAATACCTCAATATGAGAGAAAGGAATCCATCAAAATCCTTGAGGAGAACACAGACAGCAACCTCTTCCACCTCAGCCGCAGCAACGTCTTCCTAGGAACAACGCCAAAGGTAAGGGAAGCAAGGGCAAAAATGAACTATTGGGATTTCATCAAGATCAAAAGCTTTTGCACAGCAAAGGAAACAGTCAACAAAACCAAAAGACAACTGACAGGAGATGATATTCACAAATGACTTATCAGATAAAAGGCTAGTATCCAAAATCTATAAAAAACTTATCAAACTCAACACCCAAAGAACAAATAATCCAATCATGAAGTGGGCAGAGGACATGAACAGACATTTCTGCAAAGAAGACATCCACATGGCCAACAGACACATGAAAAAATGCTCCACATCACTTGGCATTAGGGAAATACAAATCAAAACCACAGTGAGATACCACCTCACACTAGTCAGAATGGCTAAAACTGATGAGTCAGGAAATGACAGATGCTGGCAAGGATGCAGAGAAAGGGTAATCCTCCTTCTCTGTTGGTTGGAATGCAAGCTGGTGCAGCCACTCGGGAAAATAGCATGAAGGTTCCTCAAAAAGTTGAAAATAGAGCTACCCTATGGCGCAGCGATTGCACTACTGGGTATTTACCCTAAAGATACAAATGTAGTGATCTTAAGGGGCACATGCACCAGAATGTTTATAGCAGCAATGTCTACAATAGCCAAACTATGGAAGGAACCTAGATGTCCATCAACAGATGAATGGATAAAGAAGATGTGGTATATATACACAATGGAATAGTATGCAACCATTAAAAGAAATGAAATCTTGCTGTTTGTGATGACGTGGATAGAACTAGAGGGTATTATGCTGAGCGAAATAAGTCAATCAGAGAAAGACAATTATCATATGATCTCCCTGATATGAGGAATTTGAGAGGCAAAATTGGGGGTTTAGGGGTAGGGAAGGAAAAAAGGAACCAAGATGGGATCGGGAGGGAGACAAACCATAAGTGACTCTTAATCTCCCCAAACTAACTGAGGGTTGCTAGGGGGATGCAGGTAGGGAGAGGGTGGTTGGGTTATGGACATTGGGGAGGGTATGTGCTATGGCGAGTGCTGTGAAGTGTGTAAACCTGGCAATTTACAGACCTGCACCCCTGGGGCTAATAGTACATTATATGTTAATAATAATTGTTAAAAAATTAAGTCCCCTTTTAAATGTAATTCACTTCATTGTGAATAAATGAAAGGATTTATTCAAAGGATAATGGATTAAAATTTAAGGAGAACTTTAAACATAACATTGGAAAGAGAGTTTTGGCAACCTGACCACCTTCCTCATTCCTCAGACACCTTTCTCTAGGGTCTGATAGAACAAGGAAGTTCCAGTCTGAGGGGTGGGGGCAGAAGTACTCGTAGAAGAGACACTATTATCAGTTAAAATCAGGCCTCTGTTTTAATTCAACTGCTCGGGATTTCATCTCTGTTTGTTTAATTTGTTTCTGCTGGCACTTCATTGTAGGTCTCTCTTTCAAAAAAGAAGTTGCCTCGCTTTAATAAAACTTGGTTTTATTGTCAGATGGTACCCATGTCCATCTTAAATTCAACTGAAGTGGGTCTTAAAATAATAGGCTGTCTGTTACCAGTGTTCAAAAGGGATACGCCTTCTATTATTCTGATCAGAATTTGGTGCAACTCACCCACGCAGAAGCTCTACAAATTAGCAATTTTGCTGAGATATACAGTCCACCAGAAAGATGACTACCAGCAATTAGAAAGAAAAGAAAAGCAGGGAAATGCCTGACCAAGAGCCCTATTGGGGGAGTCTCCTATCCCTTTCTCATTTCTTGTGACCCTTTGGTGGGCTGTCTTGGCAGACACGTTCCTTCTCTGGTGACGATAAGCTAGCATCCCACGACATTGCTGAGAATGGATAATGCTGTAGTTGTTTCAGGCTCTGGAGCAGCCTGAATGCAATCCCGCCAGGGACAGCATCTGTAATGTAGAATTTATGCATCTGGGAGAGAGAAACAGCTGTACTGCATAATTGGACCTCTGCAATAGCAAGGTGTTTCATAGCAGGATGGTACTCTAAGTTTTGATTTCTGTTTTCCGGCTGCCAGGCAAATGGAAGAATCCTGAGGTCGGGTCACCCCAACCTCACCCACACCCTTGAACCTGAGCATCTGAAAGATTTGCCTTTCTGTTCAAAGGAATGGGGGCCCTGAACTAACGATGCCTTCTTACTGCAATCATTTCTCCAGGAATTGTCCTTACCTCCATGGACCAGGAATGGAGTTGCAAGAACCACCACCAGAGGGTGAGGGGGGTGGGGAGGTAGGGGGTGTGGTGGAAAGGGCATCTGTCAATCAACCACTGAACTCATGTCTGCTTCTGGGCAGTACCTTTCATCTGAAGCTGTCATAGGGTTGGAGTTTTCTAAGGAGCTGGGCACTTTCCAAGCAGAGAGAGAAGGTAAAGAACATGGGAAGGAGCCAGGTCAAGTTTCCAGGGCCCAAGCAGGGGGAGCTTCCATTTCTCACACAGAGACTTAAGGGAAGAAAGACCATAGAACAGGTCAATGAGAAATATGAACTTAGCATCAAAAGGCCAATGGGCTATCAGTGGTTTCCATGAAGATCAAATGAAGGGAGTGCCTTTTACACCTCTTTGTAATTTTACAAAGAAGCTATTATTTACTGAGTGCTTACCTCTGCATGTGGCTGTGGTGTGCATGTGCTGTGCTAACCACATTAAATACTCCCCCCTGGGGGGTAGCAGTGATTATCTGCATCTTGCATATTTATAAACTGAGGCTCTGAGAAGCTGCCTCTCTGGCCTGAGGCCACAGCACTAACAAAGGGGAAAGCCAGGATTTAGACTTGGTCTGTCTGCCTTAAAAGCCCCTGTTTGTAAACCTGATGTTGTAAGAAGACTCCAATGTTTTTGAAGTCCAGGGACATGAGTTTAATTGAAAAGAATATCTGTAAGTACAGACACACCCTACGCTCCATGAGAAACTTGCCTCATACACTGAGCTCTTAGAACTTTATCACATGGATACAACTTGGCTTTAATTCGTCTGTTTCTTCTGAAAAGAAGCTATGATGGTTATTTGTATGTATCAGGTTGGCTCAGCTGTGGTGCCCAGTTGTTTGGTCAAACACCGGTTTCATGTGTTGCTGTGAAGGTATATTTTTGAATGTGCCTAACTCTTTAATCAACTGACTAAGAAAAGCAGATCACCCTCCACAATGCAGGTGGGCCTCATTTAATCAGTTGAAGGTCTTAAGAGGAAAGACTAAGTTCCTGCAGGGAAGAGGGAATTCTGCTTCTAGCCCAACATAAAAATTGTACCCGAGTTTCCAGTGTCCCCTGGATTTTGCACTCAAGACTGCGACGTCAAACCTTACTGGCCTGCCAGTCCTTGCAAGCATGTGAGCCGATTTTAAACAATATTTTCCTCTCCCTTTGTCCCTATTTATTGAAATAATGATTGTATATTATTGTAATTATATTCCATATTGCATTGTATTGCATATTATTGTAATAATAAGTATGCTATTGGTTCTGTTTCTCTAGAGAATGCTCATTAAAACAGTAATGAAAAAAGACCTGCTCTTTAAAGATCTTCAAAAAGATCTTTCTTTAGAGAGAAGAAAAAGGCCATAAGGAAAGATCTGGTTATTTTCACACCATTTGCTTTTTCCCTCAATGTGTAGAACCTAATATATCAACACAGGCACCTCTGACCCAGGAGTTCACATCATTGTCTCTCCCTCAACTTGCTTAAAATAGATTCTCACTTTCCAGCAGCACATTTCACTGCTGCACGGATACTTTGTGTGGCAGGATCTTTTCTGCAATGAATATGTGTCTTGTTCACCACATTTACCTCCTCTTTCCTCTTCCAAGCTGGAAGCCAGATCTTTAATATAGCTCCTGCCTCTTGTTAGGTCTTTTGTAGACATTTTGGTCACTAGAAGGGTAAGCCTGGAGCAAGGGAGTTTGGGGGAGGACAAAGGATAGGAAAATATTGCTGCCATCCAGTATGAGGAGTGTGTTGGTCCTATGAGGGGTGGACTGGCACCCTGCCTTCTGCCTCATCCTTTACAGTCCTGGCAGGAAGGATGGAGGCTGGTGTCTTATTTCCATGTCTCTGTGAGAAGTGGAGCCCACAGTGGCAGGGAGAAAGCAGAGGCCTCGTAGTCATCAGGATCAATACAGAGACACCCTGCGCATGTCAGGCAAGATGGCATTAGAGGGGAGGAGCCCCATGATTTCTGTTACTGTAGAAGCCCCCAGCACCTCTCACAATCCTGGTAAGTAAGAGTGCACGAATATCAGGGCACACAAGTGCAGGGGGGTTCAGAGTGGTATCGGTGTCAATTTAAGGAATATGTGTATGTGTGTGTGTTATACACGTACTGTATATATTTATACACACACACACAAACATAGATACATATATATCATACACACACATATAATCTATACAGAAAATTTTAAGTCTTTCAGTACTTTTAAGGTGTTACTCTTTTATTTCCTGACCTCCATTGTTTTTATGAAAAGTCAGTCAGGGGCCATATCATTATTTGCAGTATACAGTCTCCCTCACAACCCCTTCCAGCGGCTTTTATTTTCTCTTTATCTTTGGTGTTCAGTGGTTTTACCACCAATATGCCTGTGTGCGATTTTGTTTCTCTGTTTCTGTATTTATCTTGACTTAAAAGTCACTAAGTTTAGGCATATTGGTGGATGTTCCATCAGTTTTGGGGAAAATTCTCATCTGTCATCTCCTCAGATATTTATTCTGCACCATCCTGTGTCCCTTCTCCCTCTGTGACTTCAGTGACTTGCATCTGAGATCATTTCACCTTGTTTGGCAGATCTTCTACCCTTCACTTCTCTTTCTTGTTTTTCTTTTCAATTTGGATAATTTCTGTCCATTTGTCTTGCTACATCCAGTCTGTTGTAAAGCCCACAGTTTGAATTCTTCATCTGTGAGACTGTATTTTTCAAATTTAGCATTTCCATTTGGCCCTTTTTTGGAGTTTTCATCTCTGTGCTGAAGTTCTCCCTCTTTTCACACCTATCACCCCTCTTTTCCACTAGATCCTTTAACACAGTTACTGTAGTCATTTCAAAGTCCAGCATCCAGAATAAGCCTAGAGGCAATAGTATTTACTCTTTTCTCTCTTGACGGAAAGGCATATTTTCTTCCCTTGTTGCATGTACTGTAATTTTCATTGCGTGCCAGATGTTATTTGTCAAAGTGTATGTAGAGACTGAAGTAAATACTCTTTACCCCAGGAAAGAACACACTGTTTCATCTGTCAGAATCGTTCTGGTCTGTCATTGAGCTGGGTCTGGGCTTTGTTGAGGCACTAGTCACATTCATTTCCGCACAGATTCCAAATGGTTTTGAGGAAGGGCTCTTGACTTTTCCCCAGTACAACTTAGTACCTGAGTACCAGCAAGACTCCGGGATTGGGCAGCTGTGCAAACACAAGCAGGCTTAGGCATTTGGGCATGGGATACATTGTGGATGTTGAGCAATTGGTCTGTGGCCTGGCCAGGTGAGTGGGTGTGTGCCTTGGGGCTGTCCAGGGCATTGTAAGGTAGCCAGGTCGGAACTCAGGCCCAGATTGGCAATGGCAATGGTGAAAACAGCAGCAAAAGCAGCCGTGGCTGCTAATGCTCTTAAAGAGAAAAGGGCCTCTGGATAGGAGAAGCACAGGGCCCTGAGGTGGGAGGCTGGCTTGTCTGTCTACCCCCAGATCCTATTTTGATGGCATCTCTGTAGACATTCATTCTCTGTCCTGAATTCCAGTACAAGAAGGGCCAGTGCTCAGGCAGGAAACTGTCAGTAAATTATTATTGACAGCGTGGACACATGGACATTGCAACTTTAAGATACCTTAGCAACTTCCACCTAGGAATATGTTTGATTGGGCAACTGGTCGTAAATAAAACACTAATGTAGATCATAAGTACGTAGGTAGCATGTCTTCAATACACAGCTCACTAGTTCCTGGGCACGATGTTTTCTTGTTCTTCTGAAAAAACAGGAGGGGAGAAGGAAGACTTTGCTGGAAATTAAAAGGAAGTTACAAAAGGAGAAGAAAAGATTACCAGGGACAAAAAAAGAAATGTTTTCAAGAAAGAAGAATAAAGCAAAATACTTTCTGAAAGTGGATTTTTTTGTACTCAGTTTGATTTAAGATTAGGACAAGCATGAAAAGATGTTAGTGGAAGACACACAGAAGCAAGAGACTAAAGAGAGTAATCGAAGGTGGACACACCTCCCGAACGGCTTGACGCCCTCTCACCCCAGCCAACATCACGGCCTGACCCTCCCAGCCTGGCTCCCAGACCCGAGGCTGCTCCCCTGTACTGCTGCCTGTAATGGACCACAGATAGCTCCCAAAGATGCCCTTGCCCCCAAGCCTGATACCCGTGCAGCGGAGCACCTGGGGGAGGCAAACATGGAAGGGGAGTCACTCCTGGCTTCCTGCTGAGGCTTTCCTCAGGTGGGCAGCTCAGATTGCTTGTGCCGAGGCAAAAAGCTGCATGGTGCTTCTCCCTGCATTGGAGAGGGCTGGTATTAATCCATCCGCAGTGTACTAATTTTCCAACTACTGACCCGGAGAGTCTAATCCTGTTCAGGCTTTGCAACATTGCTTGGTCTCTGCTGATTTACCATATGTACACACCCCCATTGCAGTGTTCCATTGGCAGCATGCCCAGGCCCATCAATAGGGAGGGTGGGTTCTGGGGTCACAGTGGTTAGGGGATATGCGCCGGACCATTTCAAGACCCCTTGAACTGGTAAGATGGGAAGTGACATTCCCATTACAAGTGGTGAGTCCTTTTAGGGAGAGGATTGTGTGTTTTATCTGTACTTCTCCAGCACCCATCGTGGTATCTGAAACACAGACACTCAATAATTAGGATGGAATCAAAAAGAAGCAAAGGACGGGAAGGGGGTTTAGGACCAGGGGGAAAAGAAAGCATTGCTCTGGGCACGAGGCCCCCGGGGGTAGTCGTATTCTTGCCTCTAATGGGCAGCTCTTCCTTTAGAGCCTAGTCAGTAGGTAGGAACAGAATGTCTGTGTTCCCTGCTTTCCGGCAGCTGCAGTTCCGGCACTATCATGGTTGGGGTAGACATTCTTCTCTCTCCACTGTACACCAGGAAGAGGAAGTTGTATAGCTCCATGGGGGCATTAAGTACGGGTACTAACATTATTTCATTCTGCCTCTTTTGCTTCAAACAAGGTCTCAGTTCATCCTCACCGTTGTACCTAAAGGCAACAAGGCAAGTCGTAAATAATCATAGTAGTAATGCCATGTAAACACTTTAGCTGAGGAAGATGGAGGCGCCAGTTTTGAATCCCCAGGATGCTGAAGATGATACACAAGTGATGACTCATTCTGTGTGTCAGCCCAACAGAAGGAATGATTTTGCCTGCTCTTCTTCTGCAGAGCCCTCATGGAATGTGTGTGGGGGGGGGGGGGGGGGGGGGGGGGGCAGGGACTGGCTTTCCAAATGCTGCCTCAGAGAGAGTGTCCATTTGTTTCCTGAAGTTGAACCATTTGCTTGGAGACTTTCTGATTCAAAACTGGTGGACCAGTTTTGACTCTGTCTTGGTCATGGGACACCTCAAAAATTCTTAACTATTAGACAACGTGTTCTGTTATTCAGAATTAAATACCCAATACCAGCCATGCAGTGGATGCCAGGATAGAAGAGATCTTGAATGTTGTAGAAAAGTTCCAAGTCTGATTAAACAAACCAAAAATGGGCATGGATTTACCAAGTGATTCAGTGGAAGGGGCTGAGTCTAAAAGTCACAGGACTAAGGACAGAGCCTTCTCTCTGAGCTGGCAGTCTGCCCTGGCACTTCAGATCCTCTCCGCACCAACCCACCCCACATTTTCTATTTGCAGCACTGTTTTCCTCATGCTTGGAATATGCTAGTGCAGGCATTAGAGGCAATTAAAATCAAGACTAGGAAAGCGTGCTCTTCACCATGAAAGACCGACTGATGAGGCAATGAAGAGAGTTTATGAAATACACTCAAGTAATGATCCTCATGCGTCCCCTGTACCTTTCATCTGAGGATCTCAATGTGTTTCTTTAATTTTAATCATATTTTCATCATGAGGCTTCATATCACAGGTGGAGAACTGGACCTTTGCCTCAGGATGTTCCACACACATCTCATATTCAACATGCTGCTGACAAATTTACTCTCTTTTCGCCAAATCTCTTCCTTTCCCTGGATTTCCCTTCTTGGCAAATGGAGCCCTATCTAACTTGTTCCAAAGCCTGACACCTGGATATCATTCCAGACGTTCAGTTCTCCTCACTTCCTTTACTGACTCTATCCCACAGATGTCTTTCAGCCCCTCCTTCGCCTGCCTCTAGCCCCACCTCCACTCTAGTCCTTGGATGTCTTCCTAGAAAGAAAATCTGATTATGGAAATCCCTCTGTTTAAAATCCTTCAGAAGTTCTCCATTCTTTTGTGAACAAATTCAAACTCCTAATCACGCCACACATGATGTGTCTTTGCCTACTTCATTTTCATTGTTCACCCCATTGTTCCTCAGCCGTTCTTCAACAACACACACCTGCGCATGAGCACGTGTGCACACACACACACACACACACACACACACACACACACAGAATTGCAAACCCATAATCCTCTCAACTTGTTATGTTGTTTCAAACCCATATGGCTTTGTACTCATTATCTGCCCTCCTCTCTCCCCCATGGAGAACTGCTAGCAATCTTGTGGGAGGAACACAGTTCAAATCAAACTTTTCCATGCAGTCTCCTGTTTCACCAGGAAAAATGGGTCATTTTCTTTTGTGCCATCCATACAACTTGAGCTTGTTTCATTTCTACTGTTTACCATTCTGTGTGCCAATGATTGGGTTGGAACTATAGTTTTTACTAGACTGCAGCATCCATTGAGGGCAAAGCTTGAGGCTTATTCATCTTTATATCCCAAACATCTTTGCAATTCCAGGTACACAGCAGGGGTTCCAGAGGTGTCTAATGACTTTAATGGACCAATAAATGATGGAGTGAGTTCTTTAAACTAGGGTGAGGGGAGATTAAATACCTTGCTCCAAAGACTAAGACAAAAGGGATGGACTGCAGCCAGAAGCAATAAACTTCATCAAGTCTAGCCTATTCAGGCAATTATTGAAGGATGAAAATCTTGTTTTGATGTCACTACTTCAAACCAACACTCTGTGGGAATGATGACTGGAAGGACTTATACCAAACCTGATAACTTCTAGAAGTGAGAGTGGGAAAAGGGGTAGGAGTCGAATAATCCCATGAGTCACTGGAGATTTAAAATATCTTTTGACAAAGAAAGATGCCAAAATAGTTACCTGCCTGTAAATTATGTTGTGGTCTCACAACAACAATAACAACAACAAAAAATAGATAACTCATTGACAGGAAAGCATAATGGCTGGATTGAATTCATTATTTATGGGCTGGATTGATGAATTTTAATGGTAGATTTTATGAAGGGGCAGTTTGGAGAGTGAGTTGCCTACTGGTTAGTAGTGGGATTGTAAATCAGGAATAAAGGATGTCATTCTTTTATTGGCTGACCAGCAAAATGGACAGAATAAGACACTTTAGTGACTCTAGAATTTTAGAGCTAGAAGAAATAGTAAAGATTATATACTTCAGCAGTTTTCTCACCCAGAGCGTTAAAATACACTGTAATTCTTGACCAGTTATGGTAAATAGGAGCTTGAACTACAAACTAGAACTAGCACTCAAACTGGAAGGTTGAATTGCAAATGCGATTGAAGTTGGGTATGTCAGTGGGGTTTTCTCCAACATCAACATGGATCATAGCAGAAGAAAAGCTAGAGATTTAGTCCAATTACTTCATTCTGAGGAGGAAGAAACTAAGGGCCAAAAGTGACTTACTCACTGTCACACTCTTCCAAGGTCATAGAGCTATGTCAAGGACATAAGTTTCCAGACTTGTAACCTAGTGATCCTGTAGCTCCTCTGGACTCGTCTCTGCATTACATTTACCTCCATTCTATAGCTATCATATGAACTACCCTGAATTTTAATAATGTTCCAAAGGCTTTGGGTATGGGAGGGTTGGTTATGGAATGTTGAGTTTTTGTTTTTTTTTTTTTAGAACCCATCTACTTTCTTTGCTAATTTTATAACATTAATGACATTAATTGTGTGTCCTTCTGAGTGCAATTATTATTGTTAGAATAATTTTTTTTCTTTCAAGATTTTATTTAAATTCAAGTTAGTTCACATATAGTGTAGTATTAATTTCAGGTGTAGAATTTAGTGATTCATCAATTGCATATAACACCCAGTGCTCATTACATCAAGTGCCCACCTTAATGCCCAACACTTAGTTACCCTATCCGCCACCCATCTCCCCTTCAGCAACCCTCAGTTTGTTTCCTATATTTAAGAGTCTCTTATGGTTTATCTCCTTTCTATCTTTATTTGATTTTTCCTTCCCTTCCCCTATTTTCATCTTTTTCATTCCTTAAATTTCACGTATGAGTGAAATCATACTGTTTTTGTCTTTCTCTGAGTGACTTATTTTACTTAGCAAATACACTCTAGTTCCATCCACATCATAGCAAATGGTAAGATATCATTCTTTTTGATGACTGAGTAGTATTCCATTCTATATATACACACATCACATCTTTATCCATTTATCTATCAGTGGACATCTGGGCTCCTTCCATATTTTGGCTATTGTGAACATTGCTGCTATAAGCATTGGGTGCATAGGCCCCTTCAAATCAGAGTTTGTATCCTTTGGATAAATAACTAGTAGTGCAATTTCTGGGATATAGGGTGTTAGGATAAAAATTTTGATCTATAGTACATCTAAACAATGATTCTCAACGAGGGCAATTTTACAAGCCCCACCCCCCACCCCAGGAATGACCGTCAATGTCTGGAGACATTTTTGACTGTCACAACTTGGAAGATAGGTGCTTCTGGCATCTAGTGGGCAGAGGCCAGGGATGCTGCTAAATGTCCTATCTTGCACGGGACAGGTCCCACAAGAAAAAATGATCCAGCCTAAATTGTCAGTACTGCCCAGATTGAAAAAATATTCATCTAAAACAAACACCTCATATTAAAAGGGGATCCCCTGGCTGGTAAAACGAGCTTAAATAAGAGATCCTTGTCTAAATAGATCCAACCTTTTGAGTAATGCTGGCTGAAGAAGGGCATTCTGGGGGAGGGTTCCTTCAGTATAAATTCTCCCTAACTATAGGTACATTGTAAGGTATGTAGATAGGAGTGAAGTCAACAGTAGTGAGTGCTTAATTGTGGTGAGAAAATTTCCAAACCACCCAGATTAACCCAAACCAGCAGGAGCAACTCTTGTAGAGCACAAGATACGACTCTAAGGAACTGAAGGAGAGAAACCAGTTCTTGCAGCCTCAGGGAACCTCGGGAAGAAGTCCTGGCCCACTCTGGTCCCTGGTCTGGAAGGGAGGAATGTGAGTGGCGCAGTGGTTAGGTCTGGGATGACACCTGGTTGCAGGCTTTAATCCAGTGACAGCTATCTCCTTGCTATTGTCCCTCTCTACTCAAGAGATGTGGGACTCTGAGATGACAATGTTAATATAGAAGCTATTGATACACTGTGGCTGATGCCATATACAACACCATTGCACACCTAAAGGCATACCATATAATTTGCTCTAGCCAACATATTTTCCTTTGGCTTTGCAATCCTGAAAGTCAAGGACCATGACAATTAGTTCATCTGATGGAGCCTGTGGCAGAGTCCTGCTTACACATGTATTAAGTGTGTGATAAAGATGATGATGACAACAAGCAGACATGCACCTTGCTGAGGTGTTTCTCTTCCACACAAACAGTTCTCTTACATGGTAGGTTCATTATATAGCAAGCTCCCTATTAGTCCCTACTTGTTAAGAGAGAAGAGAAGAGAAAACTTGTTTGTTGCTCCTTGTCATTTTAACAAGAAGACAGAGTTCTAGGCTTCTTGCCCTTAAACAACCAAAAATTACATGAGATTCTTCCTTCAAATGTCAGAATGGCATTTAGCCTGACAGTGTTCTCATTATTATGCACAGAGAGTTCCTCTAACCAAACCTGTCAAAAATTTCTAACAGGCAGGGGCCTTGTAAACTTGGAGTCAATATCTCAAGCTTTTGTCATGGTTTTGAAGGTTTCAGTGAGTTAAGGAGAGAGAAACCAATTTGGGTGTCCTGTCACATGGGGAGACCTTCGGGTGTTCCTGCCAATCACATTCTGGAAGAGGAAGGAGGAAAGCTAATGTGGGAGGGGGTTTGGAGGGACACCTCCAAGGGACTTCTTTGGGGAAGACCCTAGAAGCTCCTTCTGTAGCCTGGATTAGAGACAGAACAAGGGACAGTCCAGGGGAGAGCTTTGAAGGACATCAGTCCATAAGGAATCCCAGTCCATTGGGATAAATTGGAATTCTGCAGCCACCTAACTTAGTTTTCTATGTTGACTCCTTACGTAATCCGTGATATGGACATTAGGGCCACTTCTGCTGAAGAACAGAGTGCTCCAACTCATGGAAATATGCTAACAGACCAGGCAAAGGAGACACGGTCCTTTAGTGAAGTACGCACATTTTCCACTCACTGGAAGCAAAGCAAAGCAGGAGAAACAAGAGCTCACACCGCCAGAGATCCTGCCTTGGACATTTGGCTTCCGCCAAGGCACCCAAGTTACATTAGAACCAAGAGAGAAGGGAAGAATTAATGTGCTCAGTCAAGAAGCTCTCTTTTGCTGTGGTTCTAGGGCTCTTCTAGAGATCCAGGCTCTGCCTGACTGCTCCCAGGTGCAGGTATTCTGACTCTCCCCCGAGACTGAGTGACCTAAGCCCTGTCTGCCCTCCTGCCTGGCGGCACAGGTGCAATGTTCCATGAGACAGTGGCAGTGGGATGTCTTTCTCTAACAACTAGGGTGAACTGAAGACCCAGCTTCCATCTCTGAGATGGCAGAGCCAATGAGGCAGAGCCTCATTGACCTGAAGCCAATATCCAGAGTCAGCTAAAATTTTGAAAACAAGGAAGGCAGAGTACAGTGCTTGTGTACTTTTTTGCTTTGTGTGATTTTTTTTTATTATATGCATTTCAAGAAGTTTAACTGGTTTATGACTGCCAATAAATTGTGTGATTTGGAAAGTGACATTTAATGAATGCCTGTATTAAAAATTCCTTATTTTGGACAGAAATAATGTATAACATCTATTTGTAAAAATTGCCACCTCTGCTAAATAGATGTTGGATTACTCTTTAAAGAACACTGTCTTGGGATGTCTGGGTGGCTCAGTCAGTCAAGCATCTGCCTTCGTCTCAGGTCTTGATTCCAGGGTCCTGAGATCGAGCCTTGTGTGTCAGGCTCCCTGCTCAGTATGGCGTCTGCTTGTCCCTCTCCATCTGTCACCTCCCCCCAACTTGTGCATTCTATCTCTCTCTCAAATAAATAAATAAAATCTTTTAAAAAAATAAGGAACATTGCCTTGAAATGGTCCAAATTATTCTTAGGGTGCACATATGCCTTGGTCCTGCCCTGGGGGCAAGGATAGGTAGGGATTTCTCATCATTTGGAAAAAGTTACTCTCATCTAAGTACTCTTTTGGAAATGATGGCCATTTCCCTTTCTGCTACTTGAGGTGGAGGTGGGGCGGGAAGCAGAGCCCTGATGCAAAGGACTTAGTAATGCAAAGGTGAGGGTCCTTTCCTATCTCCCAGAAGAGTCCAGTTCCACAAAAGAATACAGAGGAGAGGGGAATGTTGTGTGTGGGAGGTCACCTTCCTCAAGATTGAGAAACTGTGATTTGGCATGTGATATATACCTGAATTGAGGCTGGCAATAATTGTAAGATACAACAGCTCATTCCCATCAGGGTCAATGTCCAACTCTGTAAGAACTGCCAGATCTGTGAAAACTCTCCATTCAGGAGCATACATGCTCACTTCCTGGTCAAATTCCATGCACCATTCCCAGTCTCACATGTTCATCCCCACCAAGCAGTGAGTGGAAAATGGGAAGACTGCCCCCTCCCTAAAGGAAATGTCTCAGACAACCAACATCTCGGGCAGTGTGGGCCAGCACCAGACCATCCAGAGATCATGTCTACTATGCTGTAGGGAAACTGAGGCTGTCCTTAGTAAACACAACCTCTGTCCCCTGTGGCAAGGGGCACACGGATCATGGACCCAGCTGGCAGGGTGTCCATCACCATCAGTGCCCTGTTAAAGGAGTGGAAAGTGGGCTTATCCTACTAATTGTTGGTGGCTCTCTGGCAGTGGCAGGGGGTGGGGGTGGTTGCACTGAGGTTATAACCCCAAGGCTGGACAGAGGCCAGGACAACAATGCTGTCCACCATGAGTGAAGGGGGGCTTGTATGATGTTCCCACCTTTCT
Source organism: Mustela nigripes (assembly GCF_022355385.1). Lineage (NCBI taxonomy): Eukaryota > Metazoa > Chordata > Mammalia > Carnivora > Mustelidae > Mustela > Mustela nigripes. The sequence continues at coordinate 3,870,971 of NC_081561.1, forward strand.
GGTGTAGTGATTACTTCCAGCACAAAGACAGGACACTTTAATCTTATCCAGCTAACTCAAGGCTGAGGAACATTTAGGCCCATTTTTTTGGAAAGCTCAGGCAGAGTAAAAGGGAAACAAACACAACTGTGTGCAACTGGAGAAGCTAGCTCCCAAGTTGGGGAGCCCCGGGCTGCTCTGCAGGTTCCTCAGGGCCTGCTGCACTCACGGTCCTGGCTAGCTTCCAGGCAGTTGGTGTCATTGTAGGAATTTGGGCTGCAGGAACACTGGGCTTTCTCTTAGCCAAAATGTTCCTCCCAAAACCTGAAACCAGATTAGATATCTGTGGATTATTCACTTTGGAAATATCTGACACCTCTAGAGAAAAGCAGATGTACAGAGGGGGTGTGAAGAGTAATTCTGCCAATACAACACAGTCGGGGGCAGGAGTGGCAGATGCTGATGGGGTGGAGATGGGGAGCTGGGTTTGACCAACTTGCCATCAATGGGCTGCTGGAGATTCCGAGCCTTGTACTTTGAGCCTCTAGCTCAAATGAGAATATAGGGGAAGAGGAAACGGACAATAAAAAGAAAGAATGAGAAATAAATTAATCTTTCTTTCATGAAGGGCACCATGCTGTATTATTTCCCAGGTATTATTTTAATTCTCACTACAATTGCACGAGAGAGTATATTAGTCTGTTCACTTTGCTGTAACAAGTATCCCAGACAGGGTGGCTTAAACCACAGAAATTTATTTCTTCACAGTTCTGGATGCTAGAAGTCCAAGATCAAGGGTGGGGAGCAGAGTTGGGTCCTTCTGAGGCTTGTACATGCCACCTTCTCCCTTTGTCCTCACATAGTCATCCCCATGGGTACCTCTGTGTCCTGATCTCCTCTTCTTATGAGGACACCAGTCAGACTGGATTAGGGTTCACCATAGAACTTCATGTAACCATAAGTACCTCACTGAAGGCCCTATCTCCAAATTCTGTCACCTCGGAGGTACTGGGCCTTAGGAATTCAACATAGAATTCTGGGGTGGGGGGGGGCATAATTTAATCCCCTCATAGGTACGTAGAGTATTGAACTCAATGACACTGATCAGTAAATCACAGTGCTGTATCTAAATGTGAAGTTTGTGTTCTCTCCATTATAGGATGCTCCAATGTCCCCACTTTTCTAATTTAAAAATCAGAGTTTAGATCTGCACAAAGCTATCCTTGCCACCATCACGGTTTGGGGGTCAGAACATAATCAGAAAGTCTAGACAAGAGAGTACTAGAAAGATAAAGTGCCAATCAAGTTCAAGCACAGCACTGATTTTATTGTCTGACTAGGAAGAGGAGGAGGAGAAGGAGGGAGTCCAGGACAACGAAGGGAAGGTTGCTCATTTGGTGTGCATTAGGGAAAATAGGAGGGAGACAACATGGAGACACTCTTCAACTCGTCATCTCTGTGTTTCTCAAAACACATCCACTTCACACACCCTTTCACGTCCCAGCCCTGAATACTGTCTGCCTGTGCTCATTAGGCATCAGAGCTCAGGTGACCATGCCCTCTTTGAATAGCATCATCTGAAAGCCTGGTTCACATTTTAGTGAGTAAGTATCATTTTGTGTCTGTGGATCATCTTGCTCCCCCTTTGTCTGGGAAATCTTCCCCTTGAAGTCCAATTATGTGGGTCTTCCCTTTCTTTCCCTCCCTCCCTCCCTCTTTCTTTCCTTCCTTCTTTCTTTCTCTCTTTCTTTCTTTCTTTCTTTCTCTCTCTCTCTCTCTCTCTCTCTTTCTTTCTTTCTTTCTCCTTCCTTCCTTCCTTTCTTTCTTTTTTTGTAATTTTTAAAATTTATGATGGAGAGAGAGAGAGAGGGAGAAAGAGAGAATAAGCACAATCAGGGGGAACAGCTGACAGAGGCAGAGGGAAATGCAGACTCCCCACTGAGCAAGGAGCACAAGGTGGGGCTCGATCCTAGGACCCTAGGATCAGGACCTGAGACAAAGGCAGACACTTAACTGACTGAGCCACCCAGATGCCTATCTCTGCCACTTTCTCACATGACTTACATGACTTTCTTACATGGTGGTTCATTTATCCAAGAGTAATCTTTGGTCCAGGCTGGCCCAAAGCAGGTTGACATTGGCTGTTGAAGTTGTCAGAAGAAGTGTGGCTGCCATCAGGGGCAAGGGTTCTTGCCCTATGGAAGAACCAGTCTACCCAAGGGAAAGAGCCTGTTTCTCAGAAATGGGCCACAAGGGCTCCGGATATGGCAAGAGACCTTGGGTTGATGGTCAAAGATCCTGGTTATTCCCCAAACCAGGGTTCTCAGCAGAAGACTAGGTTACAGGGAGGTTTGGCTGTGGCAACTAAACGTCAATGGTGAGATTCCTCAGCTCAGTGCTTTCTGGAGGAAGTCTCCCAACACCTTCAGTGAGTGATACACTGCTGGATCTGCCTCAGGAAGAACACTACCCATGAACCCATGGTGTCCATGTTTTCCAGGAGTAGCAGGTCAAAACTCACATACTCATGTCAACAATAGGTGTAGACATTATCTTGAATGTTTTGCAATATGTTGGTTAGCAAATTCCTTTTTTTTTTTTAAAGATTTTATTTATTTATTTGACATACAGAGAGATCACAAGTAGGCAGAGAGGCAGGCAGAGAGAGAGGGGGAAGCAGGCTCCCCACTGAGCAAAGAGCCAGATGCAGGGCCCAATCCCAGGACCAGGATCATGACTGGAGCTGAAAGCAGAGGCTTTAACCCACTGAGCCACCCAGGCACCCTGGTTAGCAAATTCTTAAAACCTAGGCTTTACTTAGTTTTACTTAGGTCAAATAAAAACCAGTTGAGCTGTTTGTCATTGCACAAAGGCAAAGGCTTGTGTTAAAAAAGTGTGGAGACAGGTATACAGACAGGCTTGGTGTGTGAGTTCAGAAAACATTGCTCATCGCCCCACAATGGTCCAAACTGCCAGGCTTCCATGGGAAAGATGGGGTGGGCTGACTGACACTGAGTGGGATCACCCATCTATCCAAGTAGTCTATGTTCTTTGTAACAACTTTTTTTCATCTTTAGTAGGAATGCCCCTAAGCACAAGGCCTCCAGGTGTCTTTAAACAACATTTTCAAGGGAAGACATGATGAACTCTACATATTCAAATGTTGTTTGAAAGTTGAAAGGAGTGAGATTTTTTTCCTCTCTGGAAAATGCCTGAAGCTCTGTATTATTTGACTCCTAGATATAGTTATTTTTCTGCCACCACATGACAGAGGGAGGCTTCTTCTGGCAAGAGGTAAGGATGTCTGTCTATCCAATGTGCTCTCAGTGAAGTGAAAACTCAAATATGTCAGCCAGCAAGAGATCGTAGTCACAAAAAAGAGCACTGAAGCCTTCCAGAGCCCCTTTCCTGCTGTAGTCGTGACTAATCTAAGCCTCTTCCTACCTTCCTGACTAAAGCCATTGGGTCTCTAATTGGGTTTCATAATTTCTCACTGACGTGAACTCCGAAGAATGAGGCACTCTCCAGTTTGGGCACATTCCACGTTCATGGTCTTGTTGGTTTTACTGTTGTCTGTTTTCACAGATGTTTAAGTGCATAAACAAATCCCAGCAATGCAAACACTCTGAAAGGAACTTCTACACAGATAGGAAAAGGTCCCGACCCTAAGCACCACTTGACGTCCTGATGGGAGGTTACATGGTTCCTGTAGCCTTTTCTATCCTATGTGGCTCTGACCTCAGACAGAAAGGAACTTTCCTTATCTCCTCCAAGCCTCAAAGAATGCAGCACTCTCAGCTCCCATATTGACAGCTTTCTTTTTCTTTTTTTTTTTCAAATAACATTTTATTTGTTTATTTGACAGAGGGAGACACACCAAGAGAGGAACACAAGCAGGGGGAGTGGGAGAGGGAGAAGCAGGCTTCCCGTGGAGCAGGGAGCCCGATGTGAGGCTCGATCCCTGGACTCTGGGATCATGACCTGAGTTGAAGGCAGACACTTAAGGACTAAGCCACCCAGGTGCCCCTAGCTTTTTGATTTTCTGAACCACAGCCATTGTAAGAAAGATGTCCTGCATTAAAATACAATATACACACATGTGTATATATATGCACACACACAAACACACTTATACACTGCATAACAGTCAAAGTGCCAGGTGTCCTGGTATTTTCTGTTCTATTTTGCCCACCTTCTAGCTTTTTTTTTTTTTTTTTTTTAAGACTTTATTTGAGAGAGAGAGAGAGAGAGAGAGCAGGAGAAGTGGAGGGTCAGAGGGAGAAACAGACTCCCAGCTGAGCAGGGAGCCTGATGCGGGACTTGATCCTGGGACTCCAGGATGATGACCTGAGCCAAAGGCATTTGCTTAACCAACTGAGCCACCCAGTCGCCTCACAACCTACGAATGCAATTGCATGAGCCACTAATGGGTCAAAACCCACAGTCTGAAAAATGTGACTCAAGGATCTACCAGGATTACTAGATAAAATAGAGCCTGCTCCATTTCCTACATCATGGGATTTCCTGCTCTCTACACATGAAAATATCTCCATCCCTCTCTTACAGAGAGATCTCACTCAGTCCTCCTGAGCACTTTACTTCTTTTTTTGTCCTTGTGAATCTGCCTCAAGTTGACCTATCTTTGGGGTTCCTTGTGTCTCCTTCTTCCAATCCTACATGCCATCATCCCTTTGGCCCTCACCTTCACTGACGGCTTTTCTTTCTTTGATCACTGCTTCCCACTTGAGACACACCTCCACACAGCTACAGGACCCACAAGAAATTGGCTGTCACCCAGTCCTCCTTTAAAATCCAAATTCCTAAAATCCACATTTAGGTAGTGAATTCTGCCTCTGTCACAAATGAACTTTAATACATGTATATCATTTCTCCACATGCCATGGGATTTATTGAAATTATATGTAAAAATTAAAAACAAATAGGACATAGGCCACTGTTTTGTTCTTGAACCTGGACAGGTTGTGATGATGTCTTTTCCTAAGTGGGTGTTCTTATTGCCTTGATCCAGTGTTTTGCCACACATTTCCTCTTGAGGAGAAATTGGAAGGTGGTGCACTTTGGTGGGAATGTGAAATAGTGCAGCGTCTATGGAAAGCTATATAGAAGTTCCTGAAAAAAAATTAAGCAGAGAATGATGCTTAATGATTCAGTAACTCCACTTCTGGGTATATACCCCCAAAGATTGGAAGTATACACCAGAACAGATATTTCTGTTCATGGAGCATAAATGTTCATGGAGGCATTATTTATAATAGCCACAAAGTGGAAGGGACCTAAGTGTCATCAGTGGATGAATGGATAAACAAAATGGGTCTATACATACAATGAGATACTATTCAGCCTTAAAAAGGAAGGAAAGTCTGAAACAGGCTATAGCATGGATGAGCCTTGAGGACATTATGCTTAGTGACCCAAGCTAGTCACAAAAGGACAAATATTGGAAGATTCCACTTCATATGAAGTATCTAGAGTAGTCAAATTCATAGAGACAGAAGGTAGAATGATGGCTCCCAAGATCTGGGGGGAGGGGAGTAAGTGTTTAAGGGGGACAGAGTTTTAGTTGGGAAGATGAGTTCCATGGGTGGACAGTGTGAATATCATGGCACAAATACTTAAAAATGGTGACAATGGAAAGAGCCTAGATGTCCATCAACAGAATAATGAATAAAGAAGATGTGGGGCGCCTGGGTGGCTCAGTGGATTAAGCCACTGCCTTCGGCTCAGGTCATGATCTCAGGGTCCTGGGATCGAGTCCCGCATCGGGCTCTCTGCTCAGCAGGGAGCCTGCTTCC